>NC_141755.1:128085165-128252665 GCF_982258835.1 Parasteatoda tepidariorum
TGATTAGATATTCTAATACTAAGACATTATTCCCCTTAAAAATAAATTTTATTTATTTTTTGCTTAGATTCAGATAGTTTATTAGATCATTTTAAGCTTTGTTTACCTTGGGGGTCTATTATACGGAAAAATCTATTATACGGACTTTTGAAAGTCCCACCGATTCCGGATACGCGACTTTACACTGTATTTGAGAATGTAGCGCTTTCTGTATTATGCAGTATTATATTGCCTATTTCTGATGTTAAATAATAGTATTTAGCTATATCCAGGGTCCTTGCTTGAGTCTTCAACGACTCAAGCAAGGATCCCAGATATAGCTAATTTTTTTATCTTTTTATTTTGGGATTTTTTAAAAATAATATTTGAAAGTTTGCATTCATTAAAGAAATGAGACTTTGAAGCTTTCTGATGTTTTTGATTTTAATATTTCTGGAAACTTATTACAGGGGATATTTCTGGAACTGATTTTCTGATTTTATATTTCTGGAAACTTATATATATTATTATTCTCTTTCAAAATTGAAAATGCCTTTCATGTTTGGTTTGTTGATAAGAGCATTACAATCAGGAGAACTTTCAGAAATAACTTTTTGTGTGTTACCCCGTAGGCTGAATGGATAGTGAAAGACCAAGTTCCACAAAAAGAGTGGCCATCGAGTGGAAACGTTGTTTTCAACAATTATTCTACGAGATACCGAGAAGGTCTTGATCTGGTCTTGAAGCAAATATGCTGTGACATAAAAGATGGTGAAAAAGTAAGGCAGTATTTTTAACATTATTGTGAGGCAGATATTGGTGATGCATTTCGTTTCAAGTCATTTTACTTTCATTGCTGAAATCTATGAGAAGAGTTCTGTATTTAATAATAGACAGAAATGAGTTATATAATTAAATGTAGGTGTTTTACTTGCAAATTAAATTTTTTACTGTTCAAAAATAAATGATAGAACTTATATTTGCAATAGGTTCTGTTTAGTTTGGAGTATAAAATCTATATTCTTTGAGTTAAATTTGCATTTAAATTATAAAGCGGATGAATAAATTTTTGAAGAATGCTGCTCAGTATTAAGAGGTTATCCATCTACGTTCTACAATGTCTGCCAAGAAATTTGCTCTGCAAATAATGCGACAAAAATATCTATAGGTGTTCTTCAACATTTGTAAATGGTTGTTAATAGTTGTTTTACGAAAACATTCATCAGCACTCTACAGCATCTGTAGATGCTGTGGAATATGTTGTTTACAAACTCTATGTTCTACGTCATTATTGAATTGTCGATTTATATATTTTTTTTGTGGCGTTGTACAATATGCATAAAAGTTTGACGTTTTTACATAGATGTTCGATATCGTAAACGGCGATTTTTTTTTCCGAAATCGACCAATAGTGTGTGCTACTTGGGTATAGAGGAAATGCAAATTTCTAGCACAAATTGATCCAAAAGTTGTGAACAGATTTTGATATTTTTTATTTTATTTTGTGTAGCTGACTATATCATACTGTGTTACTGTTGCAATTAATTTGATACAACAATTGAAACATTTTACAATAAATTTTAAAATTTTTCTTCATAAGATAATTAAAAACTTTTTGAATAAAATTAAATCAGTTCATAATAATGTTTATAATTTACATAATGCAATAATACAATTTTAATAATTTATATAATTTTAAACCATACACAGAGCTGGATTACCCATTAGGCCAGACTAGGCCATGGCCTGGGGGCCACAATGATTAGAGGCCCCCTTAAAATGGATTTTTCGAAAGTAAATTTTAAAAAAAATTAAGAAAAACAATGATATTTAAAAAAAAATCTATTCCAAATATATATTAATAAAATACGATAGTTTTTTTTATATAATGTTAATCATATTTATTTATTACTTATTTTAGTTATTATTTATAAGCATTATTATAGTTTATGATTCATTGTAATTATTGACTCGCTCAAAACAGAGTTTAACGAACGAGGCAAAGTTTATTTGGAGGTTTCTCAGAAATTTTCTTTTTTGGCGGATTTTGGACTAGCGGAAATCGAAAATATCGAGAAGCAATTTCTAATTTAGTTGACTTTTATTTCGACGATTTGGAAGATTTTTATTCCGAAATGAAACAGTTTCAGAGTTACATAAAATCCAAATTCCCATCAAAAACTCAGTTCACTCATTCTGAACTTCACGAAACTTTATTTCAAGACAAACTTGGATCTGTTTTTCCAAATGTTGAATCTGCTCCTTGCATTTTTCTAACTCTTATGATAACAAATTGTTCTACGGAGCTCTCGTTTTCAAAAATGAAACGAATCAAGAGTGAGCAAAGAAGCCTCTTGTTTCAAAAACGATTAGACATGCTAAGTTTGATGTTTATCGAGGCAGATGTTCTCCGTGAAATTAATTTCGATAACATTATAGATGCGTTTATTGATCGCAAGAGCAGAAAAAAAAATATTCAAATTTTTTCAAATTGTTATGATTATTTTATAGTTCTAATTTAGCAAAATAAAGTAAAATTTAATTTTTTATTATTTATTTTAATTTTAAATATGCTTTCTTAAATGAACAGATATATAAATTCTTCTATATTTGAATAAATAAAAAATACACGAGAAAAAAAATTGAATCTAAGGGCCCCAAAAATTTGAATGATCTATGCGTACGCTTAATCCGGCCGTGACCATACATCACAATGTTTCAAGTATATTAAACAAATAAAATGACGTAATATTGAGTTATAAATTTGTAAGATATTTGCATCAGAAATTTGCACTTTTCCATGGTTGTAAATGTTGAATGGGTGGCAAAATGCAACACAATGTTTCTCTTTTAGGGGCAAATTTATATATTTTTGGAAACCATATCTGATTAATTTTTGAACCTAAACTGTAATAAAATTTAAAAATCCTTATTTATAGGTTTAAACCTTGTGTTTCTCATGAAAATAGAAATGTGAACATTTTAATAATTTTCTTCTTTAGGTTGGCATAGTTGGCCGAACGGGAGCTGGAAAATCTTCTTTGACTCTTTGTCTCTTCCGCATTATTGAAGCAGTAGATGGAACTATTGAGATCGATAAGAGAGATATCTTTAAAATGGGATTGCACAGCCTCAGATCAAAAATTACAATCATTCCACAGGTACTCTTTATATAAAACAGTCAATCAGTTACTACCAAAGTAACACAAAATATCTTAATGATATTAATCTATTTACTAATCTTTATGATGTTAATCTATTTACTAATCTTTATGATATTAATCTATTTATTATATATGTTGACAACCTATTGTTGCAATATGTGTCTGACATCATGAAGATATTGCACCTATATTTGTGTTCCTTTTGTACTAATTGTTACTTTTAAAAAAAAACTTATAATGATTAAAATATAATGAGTGTCTGGTCTTGTTTGCATTAGATTAGATTAGATTTAGAGGATGGGCAGAGTTCTAGAGAGCATCGACCAGAGGTCTATCGTACCCAAACCCTAAATCGTGATTAGCAAGAAAGCTTTATGACTGAAATAAAGTTGAGCAGACACCTTCCCAGATCTTAATGCAGTGTTGCTCTAAATGCTCAAATCTTTGAGCAGAATAGACCTCACAATCACTCGTCTCCTCTTCAAGATGACAATCTCTATAAAGAGATTCAATACCCATCACGTACAGGGGAATCTTGAGGATACAGTGTGTGTCCAGTGAGAAGACCAATGATCTTCCTCAGACTGTTCCTGTTAAGAAACTCTTTACAAGGTACACTGGGACACCTCCTTAGCTTGTCTCTGTCGCGCCATTTGCTCATGGGCAATTTTGCCATAGAGCTTGAATATCGATGCCCTGAATGATGTGAGAGAAATTCCCAAGGCTGGTTCCCGGAAAATCGCACTGTTGCCAGCGCGTGCTGCTTCATCGGCTAGCTCATTTATTATATATGCCCATCACTTTGCATTAGTCCTGAATCGGTGTAAGCACTCGAGTTTGTCTATCGACAGGACATTGCAGACATTGACAAGTTTGAGTCGAATTTTGCAAAACAAAAAAATTAGGTTTTTCATAACAAGAACTTAAATGACATTTTGAATCTTAATTCTTGTTACACGATTAGGAATAAATTCTTATTTTCCAATAATTTTTTAAAATCCTTTTAATTACAATACTAAGCTGTTATTATGTTTCTAGGATCCAGTATTATTTTCTGGAACTCTTCGAATGAATTTAGATCCCTTTGATTGGTACAACGATGCACAACTGTGGGAGTCTCTTGAACACGCTCACTTGAAAAGTTTTGTTTCGGGCCTGGAGGATGGATTGAATCATGAAATTGTTGAAGGTGGCGAAAATTTGAGGTTAGTCTGCTGTCTACTTGTCAGTTTATCCACATGTATAACTATTGAATACCTGTGGCTTAATTTTTTCTTGCTTTCTGCGACAAAACTCTCTAGCACTAATATTTTTCAGCAAGATATTTTCAATAATAAAAAATATGTATGTTACTAATTTAAGGTAACAAAAACGCTGTGTTTACAAAATCAGTGAAATTTTTTTACCTGAATGTAATTTTTTTATTCTAATATTATGGACAATATTCTCGCATTTTGTTGAGGGAGACGCACTAATTATTTCCTGTATTGCATTTTACAAACTATCATTACATTTAAAAGAATAATTATCATGAAATCTGTAGCAGCATAACATTACCGAAAAATGGATCGACAATGAAATCACGCGAATTGGTCTTTTCAGAAAGGGGGTTACTCAAATGCATGTTTCGTTTCAAGATTTTATTGTTGTAATCAATAATAGCTTATAAAAAATATCGGTTTTAAAAATTAAGTGGAAATCAAAAGCAATAACTGCCAAAAAAAAATCGATCAAATCATTGCCTTAAAAAGTAAATTATCAAATGTGCAATTCGAATTTCCAATATATCGACTTATACGTAGCGGGATATCTAAAAAGCCACGTGAAAATCTGTGTTAATGACTGTCGAAAATGCAATCAAAATAGATTTACGATATCGGCATAAATTGAGTGCTTCAAATTGAATGTGTAAATTTCTGCAGAAGAGCAACTCAATTTTTTTTATTTTCCAAAAGCAAAATATTTCTGCAAGAACTCTGTAAAGTTTTGCAACAATGTCGCCTTGTCACCGTCATTCTGTTGTGGGGTATTTAATATTATCTAGGTATTAAGGTTTATTACTACATCTATAAATTGCCTGTTTGTTTTTACAGGTATAGATTAGTATTGCAGAGAATATATTTTGTTTCCTTTATAAATTATGCTTTTATTTACTTTTAAACACATTTTACTTTTAACTATGAAAATAGAAAAGCGGCAAAATGATACCCCTTCAAATTTTAAACTAACAATTTTAAACTTCATTTATTACTGCGAATGAGGATATCAATTAGCTGGCATTGTATACTGTGAAAACCACCAAGTGCGTAGCGTTGGGGTTGGGGGGTGATAAATTTTTTTTTGTTCAGGTATTAAAAGAACTATTTTTAATAGTTGAACAAAAATTTAGATTATTACATCCACTATCCTATTTTTTTTATATTTAAATCCTTTCCCGTTTATTATTTTTCTTACTTAGTTTGCTTTATTCTAATGTGTCCATCGAAGATAGAAGATAACTTATAAAAATATGTTTTAAATTATTGACTTAATAATTGTTTGCTTTAAGAAGCTATTCGGGTATTTTTGTGGTGGGTTACTCGTGGGTGCTGGTTAAAGCAGCTGTTTGAAATGAATATCGGTCTATTTGTTTAAAAGGGATTGTTGATTTTTAATTAAGACTTCGGTAATGTACTCATTTTCTGGAATGTCCATACGCTTTGTCTTTCAAAGCAAGATTCAAGTTTGTTTCATTTAAAATTTGAATTTTTTCACTTGTAAGGAAAAGTCCTTTTAAAAATTTGCTCTTTTTTATCATTTTTAAAAATTTTTTATTCCTCTTAAGGTAAGTGAGTGTCAAGCAAAAAAAACATTTTATTTTACAAATTTGTAGTTAATTTTTTTATTTAACTGTAGTCATTTTTTACGGTATACTTACTAATTTTATTTGAATAAAACATTAGTTAATAGATGTTTTGAATTCAGAAGTTGAATCAGAACAAAATTTTGCATTAATAATAATAATAAGTGCAGAAGAATAACCCTGCAGACATTAGGGAAGAAATATATGTCCTTCCCTTTCAATACAATAAATATCGTCATAAAAAATAATTTATATATATTAAACTCCTTAAAAGTGAAAGCTTCTATGATAGAAACTCATTACCATACAATCATTAATACTTAAAGGGGAAAGAAAAAGATAAAATAAACTATGAATATTCGTATTTCCGTCTAAATCGTCACTCATCTTGCCACATGTTTGAATTAAAATATTGGAGTGAAAAATGTCTTGGTGTTTCTTGTAAGTTCCATTTTGGCTTTTTTTTTTTAATTGATTAGATTAATTTGACATTTTTTCTTCTCTTGGTTGTTTATTTTTTGTCTTTTAAAGTTTCTGTTGTGCACACCTTATATATGAAAGCGTAAATTTAAAATTGTTTCTGGAATTACTGTTTTCAGCACGGCTCGACGTCTAAATTTTCCGACGTGCTCGTCATATGCATTTTTTCCCTGTATATGCCCAGCCAGGCATGTAAATAGTTAGAGATATCATAAAATACTGATTACCTCACGAATTTTAAAAAGGTATTTGGAAAGGGTGAATCAAGGTCACCAAAGAGAAAGACAAAAAATATAATCGATTAAACCTAAATGTTATTGAATTTAATTATCTAAATAAGACAATGAGATGATAATTTAATTATTCAATAAGTTTTGTAATTTTTTGTTTCTCAGGTAATGCTTTTTTTATTTAAAAAAATTATCGTTGCATATTTAGTGCCTCGTGTTAAGGTATTTGGTATATTTTTGAACAATTTGATTCTTGTGCGCATAAATGCAGTTGTCATAATTGTCTAAAAATCAAAGTCAATAATTTTTATATTTATTTCGTAATAAATACTTTTGTTTTAAAGTGCCTTTTATTCTTAATTTGTTTTTAAATTGTGTGACTTACATTCATTCACTCTGAAATGTCGTCTATGAAAATGATAGAAAAATTGCTGCCTTTTAAAATTAGGTTTTTTTCGATAATTTGTTATACTTGAAAAATAATACTTCGGAAGTAAAGTTTCCTTCTTTTCGAAAATATAAAAATCCTTATATATTATTCGACAACTGTGTTTTCAAATCTATTTTTCCCAATCTGGACTGTCTTTAATAACTATAGAGCAAGAAATAACAAAACAATAAATGGAACCTGAAGGGCTCAATTGGTTGACCAATCATTTTGTCAAATCTTCAAGACAAATGATTGTCTGAAGCATTTGATTGAAAATGATTCTTTAAAGCATTTAATAACATCTGAAATGTATGTCTATTGTTTAATGTATGCAAAATTAGCTTTATAAATCCTTTAAAATCTCACAATTTTTTAAAAATGTGAACTGAAACAACTCCATTTATTACTTTTTGACATACTTCATTTGAACAGTTCATATTTTTACATGCTTGTGAGTTTTACGCATTTTGGTTGCAGTGTAATTAATTGTGTTCACATATAGACTACAATTTAGTTACTTTCATTTAAGTTATAAAATATTTTTGGTAGTTATTTTTAACGAACTTTGTTGTAATGAATAATTTTGTTTAAAAGTTCAAAAAATATAAATTTGAATGAAATGTTTTACCTTTGATTTTGTAAATGTGTTTTGAAATGCTCTTTTTTCAGAGTGGCTATTATAAGCGTAATAATATAATGGGTATATTACCTTCATTAAATAAAATTAGGATGTGATTAATATGTGCTTAATTATCATATTTTCGGATTCATTATTTAATTCATAATAAAAATGCAATAAAAAATAGAAAAAATTTCAAATTTTGTTTTGTTTTCGAAGTTTTTTTTTTAATTATTATTTTTTTAAAAATTTTTCATAGTGAAATTAAAATGTTACTGAAATATAGCAGATTCTAAAAATAAATGAATGTGCCCTTCTCCTAAAACTTTATTTAACTATGCCTATGAATACCACCACTTAGGTGATGTTAAGAAATATTTAAACGCATTAAAGATTGTGTTGTAAACTGCATGCGTCTGATGGAAAAGACTCATTTATACTACCCTGAACACCTGCTCTGGTGGACCGGAATCAGTAAATGTTAACAAGATTTTTCGTTGCAATATCTCTCACAACATCTCCAGGGGTCTGTTTAGAAGATATTTGGGTCAGTTACCGGACCCTTCACGAAATATATTTTCATAAAAACGGACCCTTCAAAAAATGATTTTTCTTTTAGTCGGACCCTCCACAAATTTGTTTATCTTTATTATTGTTTTGCTAATTGAATAAACCCTTCTCAGGGCAGAAAACAAGAAAGATTAACGAATTAAGCTTTGTGTTCGACAGACAATTCTTCCCTTATTCGTCCGAAACGAATATTCTGCTTTCAGCAGTATAGGCTAAATACCAAATATTTGTATGTTGCATCTCTAATTTAGAAGCAGCAATTGCTGTTTATTTTTGAAAATTTAATTATTTTTATTATAATTTTACAGTGCTGAGCATAATCTTGTATCTATTTACAATTTAAAAACTCCTTGAAAAAGTTTTTTGCAATAACCGGACCCTATTTGCACAAATTCATTAAAACAGGATCCTGGTTGAATGAATGTGAGTATATTTTTCACGATTTCACAAAAACAGGACCTTTCACAAAATGTCTGGATAGACCACTAATCTCTCACAATTCAAGTTTAAAAGAAGGCACATTTTTCCTTGAAAAGTGACCCTTTTTCTAGATGTAAATAAACAAAGAGAAAATGCATTATATTCGATAATCTGCTCACTCCAATGGATTGAGCAAACTATAATAAGCTTTTATTATTTTTTACAGATGATTCATTAAATAAATCACATTTATCCTAAGTGTTATCTTCATTTGCTTCTCAACTATATTAATTCTTGTGTTTTTTTTTAATACTTATGAAAAGTTTTTAAAATGCCTGTATTTCTTCAAAATGTTTGTCAGTGACAAAATTATCAAATTTTTTGTTTTTTAATAGTGGGCACTTGGGGTCTATTTCCCATTGGCCACAGAATTGCTACTCTTTATCGTTACCCAGTGGGCACCTGTGTTGCTAAGCCACATCGGTGGAGTAGCATTGCCTACAGGACTGGATTACCCATTAGGCCTTGGCCTGGGGCCCCCTTAATAAAATTTTTTTGAAAATAAATTTTAAAAAAATTCGAAAAATAATGATTTAAAAAAATTTAAATAAATACATTTTAAATATATATTAATAAAATACCATAATTTTTTTAGTTCTAATGTAACAAAATAAAGTAAAATTTAATTTATTATTTATTTTAATTTTAAATATGCTTTCTTAAATGAAAAGTTATATAAATACTTTTATATTTGAATAAATAAAAAATATGCGAGAAAAAAAATTTAATCTAAGGGCCTCAAAAATTTTAATGGCCTTGGGCCCTGCGTATGTTTAATCCGGCCCTAGTTGCCTATGTCATACAACCATGAAACAGTTTATAGGGCGTGTTATATTCACACAGAAGAAAGGACATAGAACACAGAGAAAGAGGGAGAGAAAGTTACTCACCACAACTGGGCCCCCCAGCCCAGTAACCAGGACCCGACTTAGCCTAATTGGGGACCGGGGTAAAAGCTTCTTTGGGGACCTCCCTCTACTTCATTACTTCAGTTCTAAAAAACTGAACTTTATGGAGGTACAGTGGAAAGTCGCATATCCGGAATCGACGGGACTTTCCGAAGTCCGGATAATCGATTTTTCCGTATAATAGACCCCCAAAGTAAACAGAGATTAAAATGATCTGAATCTAAGAAGCAGAAATTAAATAACATTATTTTTCTGGCTATAATGTTTTAGTATTAGAATGATATCTAATCAATCAAAAACAAAATATTTAAAAAATAATAATTATTGCTATTATAAAAATAAATATAGGAAACTAAAAAAATTTACAGTTATGAAAATATTAATTGCTCTCTCCGCCATTTTGAACTAGAACGTTTCAAGCAAGAAGGGGAAATTCCCGTCATTCATTCATTAAGGTGGGTAGGTGAAGAAGCAAAATTCATTTCCTTCTTACTTGTCATTCAAGTTGAAGGGGGGGAAGTGACAAGTTCTTATTTTCTCTCCTGTCATTGGCTATCAATCAAGCATAAAGGCGTGGCATGCTGATTGGGTTCTCTTTATTTTTTCTTGTGTGACTAAAGGGGATTCCCCCTCCACTTTAACGTTTGCTGTGTTTACCCTTTTTCACAGTACTTCTTTCCCTAACACTTTATCAAAAAGGTTCCAGGAAATGCCTCTTTTACTAGCCAGCTGCACAGGAAAGAAGGGGGGAGGGGACTCAATTGTGCTCTTTTGAAAACAAATCTCCCCCCCCCTTTCCTGCCTTCCAGAGGAGGAGCGTTACTAACGGTACGGTCTTGGTAGATCTTCTGTTCTCTTTTCCGTTGATTTATGGGTTTAATGCATAAACCATTAGAAGCTAAGAAAGGAAAAAACCTGTCAAAATACTTTTTTTTTTTAAGAGAGTGGGGAAGATGAAGAAATGTTTGTTTATTGTGATTGTTAAAAAGTGTCCGGGAAATTGACCCTTCCGGAAAAGGGACGTCCGGATATGGGACGTTACACTGTATTTAAATTTTTTACCTCATTATACATATATAAGAAGAAAATTAACAAGAACCTTATATAGCTATAAAGTCCCCCTTCCTCCAATGGTCTGACGAAATATCGTACTGTCCATTTTATTGATTTTCTGACAATTCTATCTCTATCATGCCGAATGCAATTTTATGATTGTTAACTTTGTCATCTAGCTGCGAAAAAATTCATATCCTTGCTGACATTAGGGCAAAATTCATCTAAAGTTTTGCAATTACGATGGCTCAATTAAGCCAATCAGAAGCCTGTATTTTTGTAAATACATTGCATTTTGCGATATGTAAAAATACAAGCTTTTAATTGGTCAAATGTGTCCATAGAAATTGCAAACATTTAACTGAATTCCGCACTAGAAAGCCACGGATTTACGAATTACGAGATTTTTTGTGTTCATATGATAGATTAATGATGAAGCCAACATTAAACTGACGAATTAAAAAAGTTCATTCAAGAAGGAAACCTAAAATGAACTTTCTATTCGATTTGGGGCCCTGGGCAACTACCCCATATGCCCCTGCCTTAATCAGGCCCCGTCCAGTAACCACTAATTATCTAAAATTTGTTCCTATCTTTTTCAGCGTGGGTCAAAGGCAGCTTGTGTGTCTAGCGAGAGCTCTGCTGCGCAAGACCAAGATTCTGGTGTTGGACGAAGCGACGGCGGCCGTGGATCTCGAAACAGACAGTCTCATCCAGGAAACAATTAGAGAAGAGTTTAAAGATTCTTCCGTCCTTACCATCGCTCATCGTCTCAATACTGTGATGGATTATGACAGGTTATTCATTTCTCTAATTACTTAATATTATATTGTAGTTGTCGTTGAGCAACTGACCCAATTTTTGGGTTTACTGCTACTGATGTTCAGCGTTGGCCTTTTGTACCCAATCCAGAGGACGAGGGAACGCTTGGATCAAGTATTGGCATTTGACCTGGGTTGAAATCAGTAGCAAAGTTTGCCAGTGCTAAAAGATACTATTTTATATTTGATTTTATGATCGTCGTCGAACAGCTGACCCGATTTTTGGTTTACGATTGCCGGTGTTGGACACTATCCTTTTACTTCTTTTTTTAGCGATGGAGAAAATTATCTTTAGAGTATAATACTGCAGGAAAAAAGAAAAAAAATGCCTTGAAAATTCTGCAGAAAAGAAAACCAAAATTTTTTACTTCCCAAAAGAAAAATCCTTTTGCCCTTCTGCAAGAAAAGGTGCAAGAACTCGATTGCGTTCTGCCACAATGTCGCAATGTCGATTCTGCCATGGGGTTTTGAGAGTGGCCAGCAATGATATCTAATGGTTAAAGGATGCATGTTCGAGCTGATAAAAGAGAATTATTAAATGTATTGTTGTGTTTTTGTAGAAGAAAATAGTGACTTCGGTAAGTCGTGAAAAATTCTAGGAATGAGTCGAGAAAAATCAAAAAATAGTTTTTAAGACCTCTTTCAGATGGTCTTTAAGTTACATGGTGCTTAGCGTTTTCAAAAAGTGCTTAAAGTCGTTTTTTTTTATGGATTTGAAAATCTAAAATGTAGGAGATACTCTGTATTTATTTCTTAATAATTTATTTCTTCGTGCCTTTTCACGCGAAAAATGGCACTGAACCAAACCTGATGAAGAAGATAATTTTAGAACTTGAAATGTTTGATCGAATACTATTTAATCTTATGTAATATTAGAAGATAGGATTCAGGAGTTTTCTAGCACAGCAGTATTATATTGCATTTTTCCTATCGTTAAATAATAACGCTACCTGGGTTTATTCTTAAGTTACAAATCTGTTATCCAAAAGTATGAGACATGAACCCAAAAGTTCGATTATCAGTGCTGAAAACAGAATAATAAAAGTGGTTGAGACACATTCCAGCCACACATGTTATGCTGTCTAAATGAATATCTATAGTTTGTCTAAAGTAAGAACTCCCCATGCCATTTGTCTGCCATGGTAACTATTTCAAGTAGGGGTGTGGGATCACAACACAGGTTTTGAGAGAAAGTGAATCTTTTTCTTGTGTTAGCTCTAGAGTGAAGAGAAGCTACCCTCCCTGAGATGTGCTAGTCTCGTTTCCATAGCAGCAGACGGCCTCAGACTTTGTGGTTGGGTGAGTTCTTACCGTGGACAAACTATATATGCCTCTCATTGTTTAGTACACTAGTCTCATACGTTGTTGTTTAACTTTATAGAGGGCAGCGCAAAAGTGCTTTACTATTAGATTTTCTAATATATTGTGGAAAAAATAGTTTTTAAGACCTCTTTCAGATAATAACATGGTGATTAGCGTTTTCAATAAGTGCTTAAAGGTGCTTTTTTTTTATTTTCGTTGTTTAAAAGCCCTTAAAGGTGCTTTTTTACAAGGGTGTTTTTAAAAAGTGTTTAATTTTTCCTTTTCAAAAAAGAGATTTTTTTCCTTGCTGCGTCGATTTTCGATGCGTATTGTGCGAAAGCGTGGTTTTCACTTAGTTCTATTTGACGTTTTTGCAATTGATTCAAACACAAACCATTTCGGCGTATCGTCGGCCCGCATAATGTATGATAGCACCTCAATCATGTTTGATTAAATACTTGGGAGTCCGCACGTGCGTCTACTGAGCTGAGATTCTTGCACTCTCATGTGTAACTCTGCTGCATTTTGCAAGATATTCTCCATTTCAGGCTTCATTTTCCACCCTCTGATATTGAACTGAAAAATATCTCGATAATTTTATAATAGCTAATATAATAAAGTAAAAAGTTCTTTGTCAGAAACTAGTTACTTTTATCATGATCATGTAAAGTCTTTGAAAGTTATTTTGCATTTTGTTAATGTACATAGTGCTTAAAGATGTTTTTTGAGTGCTTAAAAAGTACTTAAAAGGTGCTTATTTTATCGTTAAATTATTTGACTACGCACCCTGCATATGTGCCTCTCATTGCTTAGTAAACTTGAGTCTCATACGTTGTTGTTTAACTTTATATAATTCAGCGCAAAAGTGCTTTGTTTTTGTTGATTTTTAAATATAATGTGGAAAAAATTGTTTTTAAGACCTCTTTCAGATAATATTCAGAGAACCAAACTTTCAAATACTTTTTTAATCTATTGGATGGCAACTGATAATTTTTTTTTCTTTTCTCTTTGCAGAATCATGGTTTTAAATCAAGGCGCTGTTGCAGAGTTTGATTCTCCCACAGCTTTGTTAGAAAATAAAGAATCCATTTTCTATGGGATGGCCAAAGATGCTGGACTTGTTTAAATACTGCAAAGAATATATTTTGCAGAATCAGTATTGCGTAGTTTTATTTGATCTTCAGAGAAGTGAGAAAAATCAACTCTGAATTTTATTTTATTTTAGTTACGTTCATTTATTATTTTAATGTACTTAATTTATGTTTTAAAAATGTATTATTTTATTACATTAAATCATGCTTTTTATTCCATTTCCAGTGTTAAGCCTCTTTTTAAAATGGTAAATGAATAATTTCTTTTAATTCTATCCCCTAACAAGGTTTTTCGTCTTGGATTAAATCTCGACCTTAGTTTTGTTTTCTATTTTTTCATAGCTTTTTTCTTCTGTTTTTGTACTATGGTTGAATGTGAATAATAACAAGCTTCCTGAAACTAGATGAAATTTAGGAAACTTCTGATGCATCCCTCCGCTTATGTTATGTTTACGAGCCTATGTGTATAACAGACTTGAACATTCTAGGAAGTTTTAGTATTGTGTATTTAATTTATGCGCAACTCTAAAATTCGAAAGAGTCTCAAGTAATTTATAAATTCTAGCGGTTCAGGAGCCTAAAACAAATTTCAGAAAATTTATGTCTCAACATAAATGAAGGTTTGCCATGTTTTGAATAATATCCCTTATTTTGCTATGGTTGTGTAAAATATCACAGTTTGATATTCCATTGTTCATGGTGCTGAGCGAAAGTGCTTTATTTTTGATTTTATTTTTTATAAGCTCTTAAAGGTGCTTTTTAAAAAGAGCTTAATTTCCCTTTTCGAAAATAAGATTTTTTCTTTACCATGTCTGCCATGTACTATGCAAAAGCCTGCTTTTCACATTGTCCTATTCAACGTTTTCACAATTCATTTAACCACAATCTATTTTGGCGTACTGTCGGCCCATAGCGCATGAAAGCGCTAATAATTTTACATGTTTGATGAAATACTTGTGAGTCCGCGTGTGCGTCTACTGAGCTGAGATTCTAGCACTCTCATGTGCAACTCTACTGCATTTTGCAAGATAATCTCCATTTCAGACTTCATTTTCCACCCACTGAAATCAAACCGAAAACCATCTCGATCTTTTTATAATGGCTAATATAGTCACAAAAAGAGTTCTTTATCATAAACTGGTTGTTTTATCATAATCATGTTAAGTCTTTGAAAATTATTTTGCATTTTTTTAATGTATATAGTGCTTAAAAATATTTTTGAGTGCTTAAAAAATACTTAAAAGGTGCTTATTTTTTGCCGTGAGATTTGGCTACGCATCCTGTTATTATTTTACTTTAAGTGTTTACAATGTAACACCTTCTTTCAATTTAAATCTCAACGAAACAAACAGCAAATGAAGCATGCTGTGATGCAAACCCAAAACATTTTACACAAATAAGGGATAACTCTAAAGACATGTCAAATCTTTATGTTGGGATTTACTGAAATTTGTTTTAGGCTCGCGACCCGTTTTAAAATGTGAGGGAAAGTCTTGTGAAGGGTGAAACTTCCTAGAATACACATAAGTAAGTATACACATAAGGGAAGTTTTCTTCCAGTTTTAGGAAGCTTGTTATTGGTCCATTTGAATACAATGAATACTGTGTCTGATTGGAAGTCTGACTATAGAAGAGGGTGATGCAATTTTTAAGACCAACAGTTGCAAATATTTTGGTTAACATATTCAGAATACATTATTTTAATAGTCTGTTGATAACTCTCTCTGTAAATCAAGCATTCCTTTGGTGATTAGTTTTGAGATTGATTATTATTTTTGTGGAACTTTGTTTTTTAGTACAAATATAATTGAGACAGTTTTGGAACTGCAACATTTTGTTGAACTATTTATGCAAAATCTGGTAACCCATGCCATATTGTTTTGAAATGTGTTTATTTTATTAAATGATTATTTCTTTGTGATTAAAGTCAGCGTACAGATTAAAGTCATTTCTTTGAAAGTTCTTCTCAAAAGACTCATTAAAAACTGCATTCGTTTCAGTCTTCATTGCCTTGCTTGGCTCGTTGTTCAAATCATTTATACTTTCATCTGAAGGTGGTTTGAGCTTGTCCAAGTATCTCATCCAATTGTCAATGTTTTCATTATTCCTAGATTCCACCATTTCACTTTCATAGCAATGGCTCAGTGTGTAAAAATGTCGGTACGCCACCACGGTGATTGCAATCAGTACAAAGGCCACCGTCCCTAGCGTCACTAAAAGTACGACATATCGTTGATCACCTTCTGAAATAAAATAAAAAGAATTATGAAGGAACACCAAGACTCTCTCTTAATAGGGCCTGATATGCGTCAGTGGCGTAGTTTTGAGGAGAGTTTAGGGCCCCCCTCCGAAATTATACATTACTTGATTCTATTCGGTTTGGTAAGATGTAGACATAAAACTTTTTTATTATTCATTTTTCTTAATTTGAACATTTAGAATATATATAGCTGCAAACGGCCGTTGAGGAAAAAAACTTCTTAGTAGCAGTTTGTTGTATTAAATCTTCAGTTTAAAGTTTCAACTTTTTTTTTTTTAACCTACCACGACAAATCAGTAATTAAAAAATATGTAAATATGATCTATTTGTTAGCTTACTTAGCTCTTCAATGTTTAATTAGTTTAATCAATAAAACATTTTTCCAACTTTACTTGTTCATTTGCTACCACTACAAGTAGGCAGGTGTGTGTATGTATGTATGGTATGGTATGGTATGTAGTGCAGACGATATATTAAGTTACGAAATGAGACGCAAAAAGTACTTTCTCTGAATAAACATACCTTTTTCCCCTGAAAGATTTGAATTTCTGAGTCTCAAATTAAAGGTAGCCGCAATAGTTTCTACAGGAGAGGAGTTGAAATTTTGAAATCTTTCTTTTACTTTTTATGTGTTTTACGATATCGGGAGAACTTTTTAAGTAAACTCAAGTTTTTTTCCTTGCAATTTTAAAATTTATTTAATTCCATGCGAACAGTATGTGATTTATCATAAGACTTAAGAGGGCTTCAACGTTTCTGGGGGCAATATATACAATATTTAAACCTTTTAGGATTCCCCAGACATGCAGAAGCCTAGACCTTATGATAAATCAGGCCCTGCTTTTCTTTTATAAGTGACCTCCATATTCGCTATTTTCTAAGGGAAACTAATTTATTAAAGTTCCCTTTTTATAGACGAATATTTTATAGAAATTATTTAATAAATTTATTAGTATTTAATAAATTTATTAGTATTTAATAAATTTATTAGTATTTAATAAATTTATTAGTTATAAAGGAATTAATTTATAAAATTTCAATTTATTATTTAATAAATTTATTATAAAATTTTTAAACATTTTACATATATTTTTAATAAAACTTTTGCCTCATTCTGAATACATATGATAAAAACTGCTGTTTCTTAATGTTTTCTCAATAGATAATTAATTAAAATTATATAGAAGTATTTGCTACAAAAAGCTATGTTTTTGAGTTACTTATCTTGCATTTTTCACTCTAAAACATATAGTGTAGAATTTGGTGGCACAGAAAGTGGTAATTAAATGCTTGTGAATGGAATCGAACCGAATTAAGAATACACAATTGGTGTTGTAAAACCAATCTTTTAATCCTTGAATCTTTCCAAATAATCTGACTATCTTACCTGAGAGAGAGGTTGAAGTGATGAATGTTTCTGCCGTGACTTGCGATGCCAGATTTTTGTGAATAAACTCTTCCACATTCTGAATTATGTTTTGAAGTCCTTTCATTTCAGTAGACTGAAAAACATATTCATTCAAAGATTTATTATTCAGAAAAAATATCAAAAAATCTAATTCGTTTCTATTTTGCTCTTCATGAAAAGTTTGTGTGGAACTAATTGATTAGCATAACCATTTAGATTGACCCTTCATTAGTCTGATCATTAGAACAATCTTTTTTATTTTGCGCAAAATAAACGATGTGAAAAATATTAAACTTATAAAAAAACACACATACAGTTCTATTTATAGAATCCTGTTGAAGGGCTTTAGAAATTTAAAATAGAAAAATATAAAGTTACTGTGGTGGTTGTTGACCGGTGAATGCTGACCGTCGCTTTGGTAAATATATACTAGGTCTAGTGAAGTACCCGGTATGCCCTACATTAATGTTTTTTTAAGGTCACGTGCCCGGTACTCCCAACACTGATGATAGTGTTTCCATCCTCAGCAGATATCAACGAATGAATCAAATCGGATATAACAAATATTTTGGACACTCTCTTGATTTCGGTCATTCACGGTTTTGCCACTGAATGAATCAGTGAAAATATCTGAAGATCAGTTTTGAATTTTTATAACGTCAACATGAGTCTTCTTAACAATGTTTCCTACTGGAGAAAACTATCTCAAGTGATATTTTTTTTCTCTCATTAATTTCTCCACATTTTATTAAGAAGTAGTTGGCAACGTAATTGCTTAAGCAGGCAATTTGATAAATCTTATCTTTTTTTTTTTCCTTTCCTGATTGTAAAAGAACTCCTTATGTTTCCAGTGATAATGTAAATTGTACAACCTTTCCTATTGCGAATTTATTAAAAAAATTATTCTATTGAAAAATTTGCCTTTCAAAATTGTTTATAAATTATTGTTTTTATATAGTCAAGACCCACTATAGTGAACCTTCGGGAAACCGAAATTTCTGTTCACTATAACCGGGAGTTCACTCTATTCGTACTGCAAACAATTTAAACTCATTTTTCCGAACTGTTTCCTTTTATGACACTTTATTTAAATAAATGACCCGTAAAAAAAGAAGTACTAAATATTGTTTTTTAATCATTTGATAATCATTTTTAATCATCAAAATGACCAAAACATGAAAAAAATCAGTCAAAGACAGAAAAAAGTTCATAATTTCCAATTTCCTTTCTTCTCTTCGTTGACTATATACAAAAACATTATATGTGTATAGCTAGGCACGGGAGCGAACATTTTGTTCACTATATCCGGGAGTTCACTATAAACTGTGACTATAGCAGGGTTTGACTGTACAATTGTCATTTAAACGCAAATAAAATAGTATTCGAACTTACCACTGTTATTTCAATTGTGTTCTGCTTTTCAGCGCATTGAGCAAATACGGGTATAGTTACCAAGGACCAGATAAATTTCTGTAAATCCAAACACAGTTTAGCAGTGTTCAAAAACTGGAAGGAAAATATTTTTTTTAGGAAAATATATGAAAAACAGGAGGCATTTCTTATGAATGCTTATAAATACAAAAAAGAAAAGGTTTTAGGAATTCTGAACAAAATACGATATAAATGAATTTTTAGTCATTTCGAAAAAATACATTTCTCCTCTGGAAAATTCACCTGTAAAAATACAAAGTAATTTTATTAAAATATTGTAGATCCCGATAAAAGAATCCACGGAGATTCGAATAATATTGTCTCGTAGAATAGAATATTTGTTGTCAATCAGAATAGATTTATTAATAAACATCTAGAATACACAGAGGGGTGCGATTATTCTTGTTTTTCAGTGGCGCCACCTATGACCGAGAATTCGACTTCTGCCACACCCGCTTATAGGGCGGACCGGTATAATTTGTTGTGGGAACATAGAGGGCTTTATGACCCGACAGATTTCACCCTTTCCTACAACGGGGGAGTTTTCTGCAGTCCAGCACTCACTTATATGCAGTGAAATTAGGAAATAATGTAAGAGAATAACATCCAATAAATAATAACCAAAATAATAACCAAATTGCGTGCGTATTTTTAAAGTTTTGTTAGAAATTTGGAGGATTGAACTCACGACTTGCCATGTCGATTCGTCAGTGTCAATATGTACGATTAGGGTTGTTACAGGAATTTGAAAATGGTATCAAAAATCATCCCGGAAGAGTGCTTGAAGGAATTTAATTTTTTTATCATACCTCCTAATCTTCAAAATGTAAGCCATATGTATTTTCTTTGAAAAATGTGTTGTGGTAATCCACATATTACTTCGAAAATTTGTGTTCCATATTTGAATTTGTTTAATGTTTGTTCCATTATTGAAATCTTCCAAGCTTGTGATAAAATTGCTCTCAAAATTTATTTTAGCTCGAATAATTGTTTTTACATTAAAACTCTATACCGAACTTTGGATCGTTTTATTTAAGATTAAGTTAAAGATGTATCCGATTTCATAATAATGAAACTTTTCATTTCGCAAAATACTTTGTGAACTGTCTACAATGACAATAATCAAGTTATGCTCTCATTACAAAGAGCTGAAGTTGTAATTCTTTTTTAAACAATAGTTTTGAAAAATGGAATTTTCTACTTTAGTTTCTCCCTGAAATTTTAAATAAAGTTCGGCAATAGACAGCTAACTAAAGAAAATTAAATATATTCTTTTAATAGTGCAATCTAAGAGCAAAACTAACGGTTAAAATGGTTTGTCTAGCTTACCGCAGAAAACATTGGGTCTTGGTAACCCAGTGGTTATAAAATCGGGGGCGATGCTCGAATCCGCTAAGACGATTTGCTTGTAAAATCTGGGGAATCGAAAGCCCTGAGCAGTATTATGGGATCTGGAAAAAATTTCATTTTTCCTTCACATCTGTGTCTAAATGTAAGAATGCGTGGTGCTGCCATCTATCCACGGGGTTTCTGAACTAAGGCGTACTTTCATCCAGGCGGTCCTCTCTTTTCAAACGAAAAGCTTACCCTCCTGATATAATTCGCAAAAGGCTGGCGAGCTTGAATTGTCCAAGTGTCATTCGAAACAACATCATCTTTAATTTGTTTCATTTAGCAGCACCCTCTGTTGTCCCTCATTTTGATGAGAAAAATATGTCAGCCGTCCGTTTTTTCCCTGTATAATTTACAAACAATTGGTACAGTAACTTATTTGATATAAAAGCTTTGGTTTCATCGTTTGTAAAAGAACAAACAATTTGGAATAATTTTTTATATTTTGAGCTTTACATATAGAATAAGCGAAAGATCCATTGCATTCAAACTTATGGAGGAGACTCGTTTTGAGCACTCGGTTATAAATAGGTGCTCGCGAATGAAGGAAACAAAACAGATTTGAAAAAAGTTGCTCACGAAAATAAAGGTGAGATAAAAAAAATAGATAAATAACGGAGAAGCAAAAGGGGCATGAAAAAGAGTTTGTGACCAACAGCTGTGGATGATTCGTGTATCAACGGTTATAGCATTGAAATTTGTCTGACCTTATGTTTTGTTGGCTTTCATTCCCAAATGAAACATTACTTGAACGGTGAGTAGATATATAAGAGTTTTCATTTTTTGTAATTTGAACGTTAATATTTATGTAGGCAGGTAGGTACTTTATTGCACTCTATTGGTCTCTGAGGAGGATCCGAAGACATGCCATCCCCTGCTTTGGTAACTGGACGACCTGCACCCTCGATCCAGACTGCTGATCAAAGTGTTCACCCAACCGCTTACTGACACCGAAGCTAGTGATGCTTGACTTTGGTGTTGCACTGGGAACCATGTCCTAACGACCAGTCTACTGCGGGACAGTATATATATATATATATATATATATATATATATATATATATATATATATATATATATATATATATATATATATATATATATACTTTTATACATACATAAAAAAAATTTTTGATTTTGATTTTTTTTAAAATCATATTTCAGCTTTTTTTGTTGTTAATTACTGATTTAACCACATTATTTTCCATTGTAAAAGAAATCCAGCAAAGAAGATGCTCTTTTAGAGCAGCCCTTTTTGTTTTTAAATAAATCAACTGAACTGGATCAACGTAATTTTGGCGTTCCTAGCCAATTCATTGTAATATCTAATGAATTACATGACCCTATGAGAAGGTCCACTATCTTGAACTTGATCATCTACGTCTGTGGAGTTCCGATTTTCATTCAAAATTTCAGCAACAAGATTATTTTTAATGGGATAATAAATGCGAGTTCAGTTTACCCAACTTTATTAAGCAACTGAACATTACACATTTCTTAATAAAATGAAAAAGAACTTACTAATGGCATTATTCCTCCTTCGAATTGAATGGATAATTTTGCGCACTTATTTGATACAATTGAGTTGAATGGTTGACAATGTGGCGGCGATAAATGATCCGATAAATACAGATGAATACTTTTTTCTGATAAACATTGACCCTTTATTAGGCAAGGAAGGGAAGAACAGAAATTTGGAACGCACGTTTGACCGGATGGACATTCATCAAAAGGATTTCGGGGATCGCACACTTTCTTTTCACAGGCAACCTAAAAACGGAAGTGATTTCATTAAATTGAAGACATTTCTTTAATAAAGTTGGATTTTCATTTTCTTTAAACGTTAAATAAAATTTCAGTACAAAACTTATGAGCACAATTATATTTAATAGAAGAAATTAAAAAAAAACTCTCCATTGTAAAACAAATGTAACAAGAGTTAAGAGTTATATTAAAATGTGTAACAGACAGGGTTGTAAAAATTAAATATGCAAAACAGCTACTGTTGCGCATTCGAGGTCATTCATCAATATTTAAGTGGAAAAAAAATCGAACTTTGACGAATCATTATCGTGGAAGATAAGACCAATAGGAAGACTGTAAAAAGCTGTTTAGTGGATGATTATTAAAAGTGGCTTAACATTACTCTGTATTGCTATGTAAATAAAATGCGTCTCTCCATTGCTCTGAATGACATACTTTTTTACTTCCACATCAAAAACGTATATTTTAGTCTGAGTAGTTTCATTTAAAAAAGTCTTAATGAATGATGGTTATTATGGACCGCCATGTTTAAGAGAGAAATAAAATATAGCCCCAATTTTGATTCATCTGGATGAATAATTTTAGATGGAAATGAAAGCAGTGTTGAGAACTAAAATTATAAATAAAATAAAAAAAAGTACTTTCCGGAATTTTAGTCGGAGCGTTCGGAATCGGAACAAATGTTTCAATCAAGTTTCTTATTAAAATGCTTAAAAAAACAACGAAATAATTTGACTCATTTAATTTGTAGACTGAGTCAGAAGTATTTTCTTTTAATTTAATTCTAGCGATGAATTTAAATGAAAGATTACATAGTAGTCATAGGATTTATTTAAAATAAATTTTAAAAAAAAAGTTGCCATTTAGTACCGTCGGAATCAAATTAATGTAAAACTAATTGTAATTAGCTAGGCTATGTTGTTGGTAATATGTGCATTTTTTGTTGTTGTATTTTTGAACGTTTAGATATTCTCCCTTTTATGAATTTTCCCCAATAAATGATTGTAGATATTTTCAATTTATACTTAATCAGGGAAGCGTTTAAGGAAGGTTTATCGAAATATTTGAAAACAAATAAATGATTAATTACCCTTGAACATATAACTTTTCCATATTGACAGAAACAGCTATTGCATTCGTATTGCCATTGGCTGCCTTCACTTTTAATTTCACCTTGAAACTCACACGATTTTTTCACTTCTGCAAAATAATTTATCTCTTCTAACTCTACAATAATAGGTTCATCATACACTGAAATTTATAACTCAGAATTTCATATTTATATAAATAACACTAATTTACATAAGAAATACTATTCAAAATAATTTTTCGATACAAATTCTAAAATACACTTAAGTGTATATAATTAAGAGAAAAATAATTGAAATTTGTTAATAAACAAATGTATCAATTTTGGCCTACTTAATTTTTGAAATCGTTACTTCTTAACAGTTAATTAAACAAGAATGTAAAAATAATTTGTTACTTACAAGGGAAACTAGGGAAGTGTGACTCGCCAATTTTGAAATAAACTATTGGGATGTATGCCTTATGAGGAATAATTTTAGGGGGAAACATTCGCTTCGGCCCATAGAAGGTCCTGTGAGAGATAAAAAATAATTTAATATATAGAAAAATCGGTATTTTATTACTTCAATGCAGACTATTAGTTATTGTACTTGTCTCATTATCCAATTAATTTGTAATTAATTGGATAATTAATTAATTTGCTAATTAATAAATTAATTAGAAAATTAATTAATTAATTGTTAATTAAATGTTGATTAATTTATTAATTAATTGATTTGCAATTACATACTCCAATTAATTTGGAAAGTTTCTTGAAAAAAAATTTTTTTTTAATTTTCTGTCATATTTTTTTTTAAAATTAACCTAACAGGTTTTTCTGAAAAACTACAGATATTTAAAATTTTCGAAATCAATTTTGACAATAAATATGCATTATATAGTACGTGAAAGTACCACAAAATTAATTGGAGTATGAGACAATTACAATAACTAATAGTCTGCATTGAAGTAATAAAATACCGATTTTTCTATATATTGAATTATTTTTTATCTTTCACAGGACCTTCTATGAGCCGAAGCGAATGTTTTCCCCTAAAATTATTCCTCATAAGGCATACATCCCAATAGTTTATTTCAAAATTGGCGAGTCACACTTCCCTTGTTAGTTACTAAAATATTTTCACTGCAATCCGCAAAATTAATGAGTTGGAAAATGGTTATTTATAGAATTGCATTACACAGACTTTCTATTGCGTAATTTAAAATAATGCTTTGTTATGGATTGCAGTAGCAGCCAACTTTTTTATACAGTAAAACCTCGGTACAACAATAGACCAATAAATAGAGTGTTGTAGAGGAATATATCGAGGGTCTACATACTGTGGGGACACAATGTTATTATATTTATTAACTAAAAATGTTTTTATATATTATGCAAAAAATTTACTAGCAGAGTGTAAATTATGGTTAAATATTAAAAACAATTGAAATAAATTCAGAAAATAAGATCATACTATACCTGGAAACCGTTTTTATTCAAAATAATCTGATATTTTTGTTCATTTTTTTGACTTAACCAACAAAATATGCACGAAAATGAATTTAGTTTGTGAATGTTGCTCCACCCACCCTCTGCTGAAAAAACTTTCTTTCTCGGGTGATGCTGTTTTTTGTGACTTATGATGATTAAACATGAAGGAAATAAAATCAGAGAGATTCTAAAAATGAAAGCTCTTGAGGTGGTCAGTCTTCTTTTGTCAGAAAATAGAAAAAATCGTTTTACAGGGGTTCATTGTTTTAAGGAATATCGTAGTATTGAGAGGAGCGGGACATTAATTCAGTTCGTTGGGACCACGAAACATTATCGTAATAAAGGGAGTTATTGTTGTATTGGATATTGTAGTTCACCGTACTAGAGATGTTGCTTACCCACGTCACAGAGTTTACCAGTTTTGCCTGATGGACAAAGGCATCGGAAATCATTGATGCCGTCTTCACACGTCGATCCTCCTTGACATGGTGATGATGCACATTCATTAATGTTTATCCGACAATCAGGTCCCGTGAATCCAGATCTGCATTCACAGAGAAACCAATTGATACCATCGATGCAATGACCCCCATTGTAGCAGGCATTCGGTTTACAGTCATCCACATCTGTTAACATTTCTCAAATTAATTATTATGTAAATAACTCAAATATAATATAATTATTTCGATCGTAGTTAGATAGTCTTTAAAAAAAATGAAATACGATACAGAGTTTAATGGAAAATTTAATATTAAATACTATATATATATATGTTACGATGAATGACCGAAGTCTCGAAAATGTCGACATTCACCGGTGAATGTCAACATTCACGTAGTCGCTTGGTGTATGTCCGAAATATTTGCTAAATACCCTTATTTCTGACTTTCACCCTACACTGATGTTATTTTAAGGTTAAGTGCCACTGCCCGGTATACCCTACACCAGGGGTGGCGAACCTTTATACACCAACGTGCCATTTTCTCTAAAAAGTTGCTTAATGAGGTCATAGACGTGCCGTCAAATAATTTGACTTCGTGATCATTGGGAAAATAATAATACAAAATACAATCAACTCAAAACTCTTTATTTACATTGAAAAAAAAAATACATTTTGCAATATCTCAGTTATACGCGTAATTCAACTTTCAAGTAACATCAGTGTGACTTCTGTTGTTGCAGATTAGATGACAAATAACTTATGTTAGGTTGTAGTTGTTGTTGTTAATTTACGTCGCACTAGAGCTGCACAATGGGCTATTCGCAACGGTCTGGGAAACATCCCGGAGAATGATCCGAAGACATGCCATCACAATTATGTTAGGTTGTAAGATGTTACTTTAAGCAGGACTGTTAATTTTTTTTACTTGTTATTTATTGTTAGCTTGTTTTTTATGGTTATTAATTGTTTTTTTATCATTAATTTTTAATTTTTTATTAATACTTGTTTATTATTTTGTTTACTTTTTGTGAATTTTAATTTAATTTTTACATATGCTTCATAGTGTAACAAAAATTGAGATCGGTGGAGTGCCCAAAATATTGTGTTGCATGCCATAACTGGCACGCGTGCCATTGGTTCGCCATCCCTGCCCTACACTGATGTTTTTTTTAAGGTCAAGTGCCATTGCCCAGTATATATTTGCCCGATACTCCAAACACTGATGTTTCTTCTAATCTATCGTCAGTAAGCATTAAAATATAGAATAAATATAAATATATCAAATAAATATAATAATATCAACGAATAAATTAATATAAAATTGGATATAACAAATATTTCGGACATTCACCAAAGCGACTATGTGATTGTTGATATACACCGGTGAGGGTCCGAATGTACAAGAATGTAATGAAATATTCGATCTTTCACCGACGTATTTGGTGTTTGTCGACATTCACTGGTGAAAGTCAACAACCACCGACTTCGGTCATTTGCCGTAACATATATATATATATATATATATATATGAATACAAAAAGAAACGAAGAAAAATTAAGAAAAAGAATAAGTTTTATTTACTGCTCATAAGCTGCAAGTAAATAGAACTCATAAAATAAGTTCTAAATGTAGAGAAAATATGGATAAAATTACAGAACAATTGAGATAAGGGGGAAAAAATAAGAATAAAAATCCGAAAAATAGGGAAAAAATTAATGAAAATCCGGAAATTTTATTTTCCGGATTTGATTATCTTCCCGATTTTTATTACTATTTTTCTATTTCCCTTTTTTCATTGTTCTGTAATTTTAATTTTTTCCATGTTTTCCATATATATATATATATATATATATATATATATATATATATATATATATATATATATATATATATATATATATATATATATATATATATATATATATATATATATATATATATATATATATATATATATATATATATATATATATATATATATATATTGCCGGCCAGGTGGCCGAGTGGTTAGCGTGTCTGACTGCGGAGCCAATGGCCGCGGGTTCGAATCCCGCTCTCTGTGTTGTCTTCTGTTGTGTGAATGCGGCCCACCCTATGAACGGGTTTGTGGCAGTATGGCGTGGGTAACGTTGCTCGCCTCCGTGACTTTGGTTCACAGGTGCCCACTGGGTAACGCTAAATGAGTAACAATTCCGGCATCTTCTATGGCGAAGAACGAAAAGTTCAGTGCCTGCCGTTATTAATATATATATATATATATATATATATATATATATATATATATATATATATATATATATATATATATATATATATATATATATATATATATATATATATATATATATATATATATATATATATATATAATAACAGGGCTACATCCCTGTTATCATTGTTGTATTCAGCTTTAATAATGCAGTCAAAAGCCATGATGCGTTATAAAAATGTTTATTTAAAATTAGGCTGGTGGTTATAACATTTCACATCCCCACTCCACAAGGGAGGGGGTGTGGACGAAACTCCGGATGGTTCCAGCAGATGTTTATTGGAACATGTTATTCAGCAAGAGACATGCGAAAACCATCGGTCCCGCATTAAACACTACAGAGAATGATGTAATTAGGTTCCAGTCATACATACCTTTGTAACTCTACGCATTATGGAAAATCGTTTAATGCTTCCTAATATGGAAGTGAAAAAGGGGCAAGATTCTAAAAATAACTCCGGCTTTGAAATATAAATCTAATTATTATTCTATGGTATGTTTTCAGCCTTGAATTCCCAAAATAGAATATCTCTACGCTTAAAAGACATTTTATGAAACCGAAAGAGTTTTAATTCTTTTATTAGTACAAAAGTATTTATTATTCTTGTATTACATATATATATATATATATATGTGTGTGTGTGGTATTGTAGAGGAACGAAAAGTTTTTTCAATGAATGAAATATTTAATAATAGAATGAATTTTACATATGTGATGAAATGTGAAAAGTTTATGAAAATGTTTATATGAAAGTTGAAAAATATGGGCCGTCTGCCCTGTTATCGTAAACAAGAGTATGGGCCGTTGATGTACACAGGTATATGGGCCGTCAGCCCCTTTTTCACAAACCCTTGCTGGGCCATGAAGTTAATCCTTCCAGCAACAAAACGAAAAGTGTGTCTCTCGATTCAAAAAGGAAACGCTGTGGAGCGGGGAAGGGGTGAGAGTTTTCCTCATCCTCCATATATATATAATGATAAAAAGAAAAGAGAGAAAAACGAAGAAAATTAATAAGTTTTATTATTCTTTATTTTGTTTTTTGGATTTTTAATATTTTTTTCTAGATAATTAAAAAAAAATTTTTTTTTTAAAAATACTTTTAATAATTTTCTTCTCTAGTCATTATTTTTGTTAACTATAGTATTGGCATAATGGATAAAATATATATATATATATATATATATATATATATATATATATATATATATATATATATATATATATATATATATATATATATAATAACAGGGCTACATCCCTGTTATCATTGTTGTATTCAGCTTTAATAATGCAGTCAAAAGCCATGATGCGTTATAAAAATGTTTATTTAAAATTAGGCTGGTGGTTATAACATTTCACATCCCCACTCCACAAGGGAGGGGGTGTGGACGAAACTCCGGATGGTTCCAGCAGATGTTTATTGGAACATGTTATTCAGCAAGAGACATGCGAAAACCATCGGTCCCGCATTAAACACTACAGAGAATGATGTAATTAGGTTCCAGTCATACATACCTTTGTAACTCTACGCATTATGGAAAATCGTTTAATGCTTCCTAATATGGAAGTGAAAAAGGGGCAAGATTCTAAAAATAACTCCGGCTTTGAAATATAAATCTAATTATTATTCTATGGTATGTTTTCAGCCTTGAATTCCCAAAATAGAATATCTCTACGCTTAAAAGACATTTTATGAAACCGAAAGAGTTTTAATTCTTTTATTAGTACAAAAGTATTTATTATTCTTGTATTACATATATATATATATATATATGTGTGTGTGTGGTATTGTAGAGGAACGAAAAGTTTTTTCAATGAATGAAATATTTAATAATAGAATGAATTTTACATATGTGATGAAATGTGAAAAGTTTATGAAAATGTTTATATGAAAGTTGAAAAATATGGGCCGTCTGCCCTGTTATCGTAAACAAGAGTATGGGCCGTTGATGTACACAGGTATATGGGCCGTCAGCCCCTTTTTCACAAACCCTTGCTGGGCCATGAAGTTAATCCTTCCAGCAACAAAACGAAAAGTGTGTCTCTCGATTCAAAAAGGAAACGCTGTGGAGCGGGGAAGGGGTGAGAGTTTTCCTCATCCTCCATATATATATAATGATAAAAAGAAAAGAGAGAAAAACGAAGAAAATTAATAAGTTTTATTATTCTTTATTTTGTTTTTTGGATTTTTAATATTTTTTTCTAGATAATTAAAAAAAAATTTTTTTTTTAAAAATACTTTTAATAATTTTCTTCTCTAGTCATTATTTTTGTTAACTATAGTATTGGCATAATGAAAAGACTTACTGTATTGGCATGTGGGTCCTTCATATCCATCTCTGCATATGCACACGAAACTGTTCTCACTGTTCACACACGTTCCTCCATTTTGACAAGGATTCGATTTGCAACTAGGATTTATACCTACACCAAATAAAAACAACAAATCGTGAAAAGAATTAAAAAAAAAAACATTTTAAATTTCAGTATGAGTAATGAAAGAGAGTCATACGAATGTGGCAAGAATGTCCTGTCCATCCATCTGCGCATGTGCAGTGAAATGTATCCCCTATGTCACGGCAACTACCACCATTATGACACGTTGTGAGATCACAGTGACTGTGTTCTAACCAAAAAAGAGAAATCAGATACAATATAGACATATTTTGAAAATAACTTCCAGATTGAATGAATAACAGTGAATATTCATTCGATTCAATTTTATTCTGTTTGGGGTGGTATTCAATGCAGGGCCGGCTTCGCTGGGCCCTAAGCTACTGAAAATGATGGGGACCTCATAAGTTCAATTCAATTTTTATAAACCTAAAGTAAACTGTCATTGTTTTTTATTGTTGAGTATTAACATTATATTACAAAAAAATTAGATAATATTGCTTGATTGTTAAATATATTGATTGTGACGAGGCTATAATATAGAACCCTTCTTTTATTGCACACATTTTTTGAATGAGGAAAAAAGTTACAATAGAAGCACATTTTAAGTACAGAGTAAAAATTTGGCATGCTGGATATGAATATTAAACAGATTTTTTTCTTCTTTCCCCCGAAATTCTGAATATATGTCATTTGAAATTTTAAATGATTTTTTTTTTTTGCGAATTTTTTTCTAAATTGTTTTTTCGTTACATTACATTTTGCTTTGCTGCTCAAAATTTATAAGACTTAGAAATATGAAATTATGAAGGTGTGTAGAAAATATGCAAGGAGTTTGAAAGAATACAAGAAAATACAATTTGATTATTAGTTATATTTTTTTTTTTCATAACAGCCATTGAACAACTGACTTAATTTTGAGTTTACGACTACCAATGTTTAACTCCGTAATTTTGAACCCAATCCAGAGGACAAGGGAACTCCTGGATCAGTACCAAGAGTTATTGATTTGTTATGAGAACTTGATGGACTTTGTGACCCTGACATATTTCACATGAAAGCATTTTGTACATAGGTATTCTTCTGCCGGCTGGATTCGAAACACAAATACGAGCCCAACACCCAACCAACCAGGCAATCCCGGCCAAATTATTACTTTATCTTACAACCGTCATTGAGAGCCGCGATGGTTCAGGGGATAGAGCATTCCGATGATGTGAACCGGGGTTCGATCCCGGTATGTCTATACGAATTCCGGCTTGCGCCGACCACAGTGCTGCCGTGAAACATCCTCAGTGGGTTAGAATCCCCTTGCCGTCAGACTAACCGTGGGAGGTTCACTCCACGTCATGCAAATGCGGGTTAGTTCCATCAAAGAGTCCTCCACGACTTGATCCAGGTTGTCTTCTGGATTGGGTGTCAAAATGACAAGGCTACGGAGCTGTTCAACGACAGTTATAACTCTCTCATTATATTCTGGGAACCGATCAAGAAAGGCCATTTTCCTTTACAAAATATTCTGAAATTGAATTACTGTCCTGGCAATACAAAAGCTACAATTTAAAGATCCCCTCCGCAGAGGATCAAAATTGTGATGGCATGTCTTCGGATCATCCTCCGGGATGTTTCCCAGACCGTCGCCAATAGCCCATTGTGCAGCTCTAGTGCGACGTAAATTAACAACAGCAGCTACAATTTAAGGAAGCTAAAAACATTTTCCCAGAGTGCGAAGTGCTATTCGGTGGGTGGTAGATAGGAAAGCAGGGATATTTTCATCAGTCGAATGAGTGTTTTATTGCTCTTTTGGTTAGAAGAGTAACAATTAATTTTATCTTTGTGAACACTTCGATTAGATTTTGAAAAGCACCCGACAATGTAAAAACGAATTTTAAAAAAAATGTTTTTTTGGCATCAGAGGACCCCTGCTCCAAATAAAACTTAAAAAAAGAAGAAGAAAGTGGGATCTAGGGGGCCCCAAGTTATGCGTAAATCCAGCCTTGATTCAATGAATAACCACGTTTCTCAAACTGTTTTTATTATAGCACATTCCCTTCCTGTTTTTGAAACATTGCTTGCCATTTTCTTTCCTTTAAGGTGCTTTTTTCATGTTTTTACAAAGTGCTTCACTTTCCCTTTTCGAAAATGAGTTTTTTTTTCTTTACCCTGTCGATTTTTGCCACGTATTATGCAAGAGCGGGATTTTCCCATTGTTCTATTCAACATTTTCACAATTCATTTAACAGCTATCTATTTCGGTGCATGAAAGCGTCCATCATTTTACATGTTTGATGATGTCTACTGTGCTGAGATTCTCTCATGTGCAACTCTACTGCATTCTCTAAGATCCATTCCACCCTCTGAAATCGAACCTCAAAATCTCTCGATCATTCTGAATGGCTATATAATCAAGTAAAGAGTTCTTTGTCAGAAACTAGTTATTTTCATCATGATCATGTAAAGTCTGAAAATTATTTTGCATTTTGTCGATGTATATAGTGCTTAAAAATATTTTTGAGTGCTTAAAAAGTACTAAAAAGGTGTTTATTTTTTTGTTGAAAGATTTAACTCTGTAGTGGTTCTAAAAGTAAAAATTTCCTACTATAAATGAGTTTTGAAGCTTTCAACTACGGAACATTAGTGGAACACTGTTTTCACTTGTATTAACCGACAAGAACATTTTCAAGATATCTCATGTGAGGAATTCATTTTTTTTTTTATCCAAAAATAATCTTAAAATTAAGATAGACTATTATTGTCTGACAGTTGGATTCACAGGTGCATTTAGAGTAGTTCTGAGTTTGTTTTTGGAATATGCGCTAACTGAAGATGAATAAGAAAAAATGATTGGTTCATTGATTGGCAGAAAAGCCAGATATGGCTTTACTGCGCCAGCCACTTGCTTTCTTTTTAAAGCAGTGAATAGTTGTTCTGACAAAGATCACCCAGCAAGTATTTAAGATGAAGGTTGTCAAAGAATTTGTTCCAGTTGGTTGAAACATGCTTAATAGTTATGCGGACTCGCCGGCCAGGTGGCCGAGCGGTCAGCGTGCCTGACTGTGAAGCTAATGGTTGCGGGTTCGAATCCCGCTCAGGGCATGGATGTTTCTCTCTGTGTGTGTTCTCCATTGTGTGATGCGTGAGTGTGGCCCACCCTATAAACGGGTATGTGGCGTGGGTAATGTTGCTCGCCTCCGTGACTTAGGTTCACAGGTGCCCACTGGGTAACGTTAAATGAGTAACACTTCCGGCATCTTCCAAGGCGAAGAACGAAAGTTCAGTGCCTGCCGTTAAAAAAAAAATAATTATGCAGACACGACAGAGAGAACTTGGGTTTTGACTTCATCTCTAACTAATTGTTTAGATTTTACCCAGAAACAATCAAGACAGTTCTTGGAAGAAATAATATTAATTATAAGAATTATAGCAATAGTAATAATTGGAAGAAATATGTTTGCGGAAAATGTACAATGGAAGCACCCTGTACATGTAGGAAATGCGTTGAGAAATGAATTCAAAATTCTTATTTTTTGTGTTTGTAATACAAAAAAATTGTCAATACACAATTTTGTTTAATGATAATAAAGTTTAGTTTATTTCATTCCTAACATCCATATTTCATGCATTCAATCAAGAAGCATAAAGCCCGGTCATTTGGTAGGTATTATATTAAGTGTTGGTATGTTTAGTGTTAAGCGAAATGTGCATATTCTTACTCAAATGGCATGTTTTTCCTTTCCATTCCTGCTTGCATTCACACCAGAATCCTGCTTCTGCATCGATGCATGTTCCATTATTCAGACACGGGCTCGAATCACATTCATTTTTATCTGAAATGTAGGCACACCAATTATTTTTTAAAAAATTATTTAGTTTTTTATAAAAAGCTGCATAAATATTCAATCAAATGATTTTGATTACAGAATTTTAAAATGATTTATTTTGATTTTTGTGCTTCAGACAATTTTAATCGATTTTTATTAACCATGATTATCCCGAGTTAACTCGGGTACCTATAGATTGCAAATATGCATCATCCCGAGAAAACTCGGGCTTAGCAGAAAGTGTCAGGTTTTATGACGTTTTTACTCGGTCAGAAGGAAAAAACATAATCTGCTGTGAATTGCCAAGTTTTATTTGGGAGTTTTGCTGTTGGACTGTGTTTTGTGCTATTTGTATATACGATGGTTGCTGAATTTACATCGCAATAAGTGTACAAAAAAATGACGTATTCCTTCACTGACGTTTTAAAAATATCACTTTGTGTTGTTTTAAGAACTATCATACAAAGACTGATATTTAACTTTTTTTCATTTGCCCGAGATAGTAAACCTGATGGTAAATTAAATGTTTCTTACAGATAAAATGTCAACTTAAAACTTGTGTATTATGTTTCAGTTCCTTTGTATTTATTAATGAAATAGGTTGATTTTTTCCCCCTTTAAAAAAAAATTGTTAAGGGAAGTGGGGAATACGAAGAAGCTGGTTTGAGGCTGCTTTTATTCACTTAAATAAACATAACGATCCCTTGAGTTATGCATAAATGATATCAATTTATCAGATGATATCAATCAAGGTGTCCCGCAGTGGACTGATCATTAAGACACGGTTTCCAGTAGATCACCGAAGTCAAGCATCACTGGCTGCGGTCAGTGTGCGGGTGGGTGACCCACTTGGATCAGTCTGCGTAGGGTTCTCGTTAAGCTGTGCTACCGTAAAGTGCTCGACCTCGCGCGCAGGTCGTCGGGCTACCGAAGCGGGGGATGCCATCCCCTTCGCAGAGGATCAAAATGGTGATGACATGTCTTCGGATCATCCTCCGGGATGTTTCCCAGACTGTCGCCAATAGCCCATTGTGCAGCTCTAGTGCGACGTAAATTAACTTCAATCAAGGTGTGTTTTACATTTATTGTTTCATAATGTGAATAAACGAGGGAATGTCGGGTGAATGCCAACAATCACATTGCCCGAAATATTTATTATATTCGATTTGATATTAATTTATTGGATATATCTGCTGAGGATGGATTAGGAGAAACACCATCAGAGTTTAGTGCATACCTTAAAAAAACATTAACGGTTTCACTGAGGCACTTAACTGCAGTTCCATATTATGAGACGCACTCTAAGATTCTATGTAAAAATCTTAAATGATCAGGTGATGATACAGCTTCATTGTTTTTATGTGACTGTCTGCACTTGTTTACGTTACGTGTATCAATGGGTTAACATTAAAACATAATGCAAACAGGAAGTCAATAAAAACCCATGACACGATTGTTTAACTAGAAAGGATTGCCTATAAGCTCGTGCAAATCATGTCATTATTGAAACTGTGCGTCTTATAATTTGGCTCAATTATAGTGTAATATGCTAATAATATAATACCTGATGTAATAAACATTCTATATTTATATAACGCATCGTCTCATTTAACTGATGGTTACACTAACGTTAACAAGTGCAAAAACAGATGTATCACGTGATAATTTGCATTTTACATAGATGGTGCGTCTAATAATATTTCGGACACTGTCAACATTCACCGTTGGACCGCTCACAGTAACATCAAAGAAGGACATTCTCTAAATCAAATAATTTCAGTCGAAATGAATGTTCTATATGTTTGTTAATAATAAAGACTTACCAACATTGCATGTCATTCCTTCCCATCCGTCTGGACAGATGCAATAATAAGAATTTATTCCATCCATGCAAGTTCCACCATTTCGACAGGGATGAGATGCACAATCATTGATGTCTGCAACACAGATTGGTCCTCAAATTACATATTATTCTTTTATTTTTCGTTTTCTCAAATATATATATATTTATTTATTTTAGATTTGGGTATTATAAAGGTGGAAAATATCTGCTTTGTTGATTTATACGATAAAAGAAATGATTTTAATATTAATAAACTAATTAATTACTTGGAATTCTAATGTTTCTAGGAGCATCTATTTAAATACCACTTTTAATGAAATGAACAGAATTCAAAGAATATGTAGTAATATTTATTTATCCAAAAGACAAATTGATAAACTCTTTCAAAATTTGATAAAAAAACAATGGATACCCAACTACAGTAATAAAATTTTATATAAAATCATTGAATGAATCGTATATTTTTGTGGATATATTTACTAAACATTTTCTTTGTTCATTTATATAATTTTAACATGTGCAAATCCATTTCGGGTAAATCCGTTGCCAAAATTATTTACTAAGTAATTTCTTTGTTAATTTGTATAATTTTTCCATGTGCAAATCCATGGTTAAAATTATTTACTAAAAAATTCCTTTACTAAAAATTTTCCTTTGTTTATCTATATAGTTTTTCCATGTACAAATCCATTGCGGGCCAATCCGTGGCTAAAATTATCTACTAAAAATTTCTTTATTAATTTGTAAAATTTTTCCATGTACAAATCCATAACGGGCAAATCCGTGGGTAAAATTATTTACTAAAAATTTCTTTATTAATTTTTATAATTTTTCCATGTACGAATCCATTTCGGGCAAATCCGTGGGTAAAATTATTTACTGAAAATTTCTTTATTAATTTTTCCATGTGCAAATCCATTTCGGGCAAATCCGTGGCTGAAATTATTTGCAAAGCAGGCAATTTATGTTTATTTTATCTATTTTTATATTTTTTCTTAAATAAATATCTATTTTCTAAAATTATTTATGGTCAACTTTTTTAAATTATCCAATATAATATTACCTTGCGCACATCCATTTCGGGCCTATCCTTGGTTTACTAACAAATCAATGCACAGCATAACAAATCACTTCAGCAATGCAGTAAGAACGGCACTTTAAAATAAAACCCCTCAAGTTACACTCAATTTGCGCTTTTGTTTTCATATTTTGTAATCTGGCAATCTTGTTGCGAAAACATTTTTATATCATTCTTGAAAAATTTCCCGTTCATGGAAGTACATCTGATTTCGCTAGTTTTTGTTTTATACTGTTTTTTCTTTTTCTTTTATTTTATTTTCTGTTTTTACGTGTTACTTTTACTTATTGTGTTCTATTTTTTTGTTGTAATTTTTGTAAAAAAATTCTTTGAGTGCTCCTCACACTATTGTATTAATATATTTTGCTTTGGCTATATTGATACAATATCAGACAGTGTGGGCTGATGAAAAGATTATATCTATTTTTTCCGGTTTTTTAAAAAAAAATTTCATCCTTTTTTTTTCAAATCCGTTGCTTGTTATTTTTCTTAAATATTATTCCCCCCCCCCTTTTTCATATGTCTATAATTTTCCTTTGTTTTATCTTCATTTTGAACTTATATATATATATATATATATATATATATATATATATATATATATATATATATATATATATATATATATACCGAAGAGCCATTACATTATGACCACCATCCATCTGTAACAATGGGCACGCCCAGGTTTTCATGGTTTCTCACCCAGGAACAATGCTTTCATGGGGCACATTAGGACCCATAATCCTCATGAACATTCCCTGACGACATATTATTCATTAAAATAAACTTAATGTAAAATTTAAAATGGTTTCTTCAATACGAAAATGTGACTTTGATTTTATCATTACTGGTGACTACTTTTCAATGATAGAGTGTAACCACATGCAATAAACGTGTTAAACCCTCATCGTATCAAGTTTCGATACAAAAATCTATGCGTGAAGTATATAAAAAAGCTGAATAAAGCAGAATTTAAGGATTCAAATAACTTATTTTTACCACGGTCCTTTTTTTGTGAATAATTCGTATCGCGACAGCTCGCACCGACCACAGTGCTGACGTAAAATATCCTCAGTGGTAGACGGATCATGGATTAGAGTCCCCTTGCCGTCAGGCTAACCGTGGAAGGTTTCCGTGATTTCCTACTCCATGTAACGCAAAGGCGGATTAGTTTCATCGAAAAGTCCTCCACGAAGGCAAATTTCTCTCAATACTTGATCCAGGAGTTCCCTTGTCTTCTGGACTGGTTTCAAATGGACAAAACTACGGAGTTGAGCAGTAATAGTTGTAAGCCCAAAAATGTCGGTCGGCTTTTCAACGACGGCTATATATATATATATATATATATATATATATATATATATATATATATATATATATATATATATATACAGGGGTTATTCATAATTCCCTCCGGGCAGGAACTGGACTATCGCATTGATGTATGCCGTGTGACCAAGGGTTTCACACAAAGAACACCTGTAATGTAAAACTTGAATAATTTCATATGTTTCTTTTTTACCATAACGCTCTTTGATACCCCGGAGGGAGTAATGAATAACCCTGTATATATGAACAATCGCGGCAATAAAAAGTAAGTAAGACAATAAAAAATTTCCCATTGAAAAAATGACCTAAATAATGAAACTTTTATTTTACTTAAATAGAAATTCATTTAAAAAAATAGACGGAATGTAGGAAAAGTTAACTTATTACTGCTAAGGATTATCAATCTTTATTTTAACTTCATAGTTACTTACTTTCGTGACAATAACGACCCGTAAATCCAGGATCACAAACGCAGCTAAAATCTGAAAATGGTTCGCTTATGCATTTTCCGTGCTCACCGCAAACGTTGCTCCTCACAAAATGCGAACCACCTGTTGAATTGATAGACGCTAAACAGCTGTCAATTCCTAAAACAAAGATATTTTTTTAAAAATTTTCTCGATGCTACATCACAATAGTGTTTCGACAATATTTTAAGTGAAATAAATTTTAACAAATTAGCAATTGTAAATTTCATTTTTGATTTAGAATGACGAAAAAGAATTGTGATGAATTGTATATATATGTTACGGGCACACACACAGAGTGATTATAATTAAAGTTACGATTTCAGAAATCGATCATTTTAAAGCTACTCATTAGAATAACCTGATATTCTAGCAGAACAATCGGGAGACAACGGAACTTTATTTGGGGGAGGTAAAAAGAATATTTGCAAAAATTTGCCGACAGATGGCAGTTTCATAGAAATGTGAAGGAAAAGACTGAAAATGTATTCCTTACACACACAGGAATGTTGTTAGCCAAAAGGAAACAATAGAGTTCAGGAGTTTATTAAAAATTAGCGAAGAAACCAAGAATACGTGTGTACAGCGAGAACAGTGATAATGCCAAAAAGAAGAAGACTTTCATGGATCAAACATCTTACTGATTTTTAAGGCATAAGTTGTTCGATGTGCCTTGTTCCGCTACTGATTGGCAGACCGCGAAAGGGCGTGCTCCGCAACAGATCAGAGGGAATCTGTACTGATGCAATGGCTAAGGGTGTGTGATGCTTGCCTTCAAGTCTGCCGGATTCTCAATCCACCCACTGTAGACAACCTTCTATCTACAGCTACCCCCAAAACCAGAAATCACACTGGTTTAAGTCGGATTAACATGGCGGTACCGGGCGAGCACTCAGCAGCTGCTTTACAGGAGTAGAAATGTGTGGGGAAGCTCCATTTATTGCGTAGTGCCGTTAGGACACGCAAAAGTGCTCCCTAACGCTTGCCAGTAACGGAGCTGGTAACAGATCTCCTCGAAGGAACAACGATAAAAACTGCCGCACCAGACAGAGGCTGTAGCTGGGACGGATTATTTACAGAGTCTTGCAATTGTCAGACCCCAGAAGATTCTCTTCGTTGTCAACTTCCAGCAACTGCTGCACATCTTGTTAGGGTGCTTCCAGCTTAAGATGTTCCATAAGACTTTTCGCACCGTTGTGATCTGCATGTGCCCTGCTGATTTCACTGTTCGTTTGATCTTGTAATGCCACATCTTCTACTGCCAAAACTAGATTTCTTCCTCTACCCCCTTTCACGTCCAATCTCTTCGACTTTAGCAATCATTTTTGTCAGACCATTTGTGAACCCGATTTTATGGATGTCCGAAACTTCCTAAAGTGAACACTCGTCGTTCTTGTAGAAAAACTTCCAAGAGCAAATCCTTCATAGTTAGAGTCAAAGAGCTCTGCATTTTTATAGGAGAGTGATATGCATATCTCCAGACAATGTGAATCCTGAATAACGCCATCTATCGACAGATTTTTAAGCTACATTGTTTCCTTCGTCAAACAGAATTCCATTGCTTCACAGTTGTTCTGCTTTATTTTGGTTACCAAATGAAATAAAAAAGAAACGACGCACTCTATAAATCAAAATTAATTTCGGCTAATTAGCACTCATTTTGTTGTGGTAATGGGTGCAGTTTCAATAGGTGCTAAAGATAATGACATAAGATATTATATTAGCACATTGGTAACTATTAACACTACATCAATACAGGGAATATAGTTATTGTAGTTTTTCATGGGCCCTCAAAAGAAATAAGCCAATGAGAAAATCAGTTGACCTCGAGTAACAGAATCACGTCAAAGATACTGAATACAGTTAATATTTTTTTTCAAAATGAGATAAACTTGTTTCGCTTAATCTAATAATGTAAAGCAACCTGAAAGGGCAAATTATAATAATAAATAAAAAATATTGGAATTCATTTAGCTTCATTCAGTGTGTGTTTTGTGCATGATTTTGTTGTGTTGTACAGTATGAAGAACGGGTATTCAGTTTGTATATAAAACCCTTGTCATAAAATCTGTGACTTTCAACAAGAAACATTGCTGTCATTATGGCTATTAAAACCTGTTTGTTTGTGGGAGGCAATTATTAAAAGGTTTCGACTGGTTTTAATCCCGCTTTCTCCAATAGGGGTTTGCGATAACGTTTTTTTTTAAATATTTTTTTTTTACCATTTTATGTCAAGGGTAGTCATGACATGTACATAAATAACAAAAGATACCTTCAGTATAAGAACAGTTCTTTCCAAAATATGTATCTGGACAATGGCAATAATAATCTGTATTCATGTTGAAACAGGAAGCACCATTTTGGCAAGGATCGGGATTGCAAAGATCCACGTCCACCTGAAGAGAAGAAAAACAATATTTTATTTTGCAGAATCATGTTTGACAGTTGTTTTATTAGCCCCTCCCCCCCATGATGGAACTGAGCATGTTTGCTTTCAATTTAGATGCTACGTTATGTTGGCGTGATTCACGCTACAAAGCACGCTGTTTATAGCTGTTAAATGTTGTTTCCTGTTTAAACCTATAGTGTATCTACCACTACAAAAATACAATTACCTAGTATATAAGACATGTTGACTCGATTCTATGTTGGGGGTACCCTTTCACAGATGAAGGATAACTACGCTTCCCACAAACCTACCTTCGAACCATGGAATGCGAATTTGAGGAAAGGTATTCATTAAATGAATCGTGTCATCTTACAACCATTCAATAAAGATATAATTTTGTTGGTTTTTGTTTAACATTATGGTTGTCTATTTGCACTATAGTTCCATAAGAAACTTGATATATTTTCGCTAATTTAAAATTACTTTTATTTTAACTATACAATTTAGTTAAAAGAAATTAAATAATCAAACGGAGTTTCAATAACATCTTTTTTAAGTAATAATAAGCCGCATTCTTTACCGCTGAATTCATCAAAGTCTATAATCTACAATTTTCTGCTCGCAGAGCCGCAGTTTTACGTAGAGTAAAAGCATTTTGAATCGTATGCGTTGTAGAAATAGTCTACATTTATTGTAAATGTTTGTTTTGTGGTTTTTTTAAAAAATGATATTCCATTACACGAGCGATTTTAACTTACGGATTTTTCGCAAAACCTCTTATTTTCACTTACTTCAGTTTGATATCTTTTCTCTAGATGGGCACTTAAAATCTTACCTACGGAAGGTAACGTAAATTTGAAAAATCTCCCTATTAACTTTGACTCTTGCGTCTTATAGTATTGTAAATATTCAGAGCAAAATAAATGTGATAAATTTGTCAAGAATTTGTCAGAATTTCAGAAAGCAATAATTTTTTTAAATTGAAGAAAATCCTATAAATCTTTCTTGCTCATGAAGAGACAGCTCAAACAACAGGTAAGCATAGAAGAAGTTAAAAAGGGGTAACTTACGCAGAAGAAATAGAAGTGGTGACCTAAGTTTGAATCTCAGTGATGGCTCATCCGCACTCCTCCCATGTCCACTATGCTTGACATAAAATATCTTAGACAGAGTTCGAATCCCCTTGAGAGATTTTAGCGATTTTCCTTTCTATGTAACGGAGTTCGAACGAAAAGGTCCTTCACAAAGGGTCCAATGCTTGTTTTTATTTTATAACCGTCGTTGAACAGCCGACCCAATTTTGGGTTGACGACTACTTATGTTAAACTTTGTAGTCTTGTATTTTTGAATCCAATGCAGAAGACAAGAAAAGTCCTGAATCAGTAACCCCAGAGGTATTGATTTGCCATGGGAATATGGAGGACTTTGTAACGTGCACCAGTCACCCTTTACTATACAGAGAAAATAACAAAGCTACCGAACTGAATGTTGATAGTCGTGCAACCCAAAAATGCTGATCAACGCCAGTAATAAAATTAAATACTTACGCAAAATTGTTTGGAGATGCGTCTTGGATTATTACCAAAATGAAGGTTAGACTGTATTTGAGGGTTCCCCTTGATTCTCGCCAAGTTGTGATCGTGGTTGATTGCCAGGCAGGGCGTGCTGTTTTATGTATGGGAACGTCTATACTTTTTTTTTTCGGAAACCCAATCGTGATTCTTATTGGTTCAGATGAAATTCGTGATTTTTGAATGTTCAACGGTATGTAATTTCAGAGGTCAGTTAGTTCTACGTTGGCTGTCGGCTGTTAAGGTTAATTTTACTTCTGACTCTTAAGATAAATCTTAAGTTTGAATAACAATGAAAAACAGTAATTGACTGGTGTATGAATGAAAGTTTTATTGGATTTAATAATTTAGCGCTCATTGTTTCCGTTGCAATTTAATTTTAGCCGATGTTTTAGTGAAATTTCATTATGTTTTGGCTGCCATTCCTGTTTGCACGGTGCTGCGCGCGAACAGGAATAGCACCCAACAAAGAAGGCAATTTCGCCAAGGGGGCACCCTCCAATATATTTTTACTCCAAAATGGATCTGTTGTTTCATTAATGAACTTCTATCTAAGGTAAGACGATATTTTTTCTTTACCTATGCATATTAGATAACACGTATTTCCACGTTTACGTTATTTTCTCTTTTCATTTTGATGAAAAATGCTGTTTATTCGGATTATAGTTTTTTTCCTTTCTAATTATAGTTTTTTCGGATTACAGGTTTTGTTTTTTTTAGTTTTAATTGTATTTTGTTTTTGGTTCTATTTTATTTTTCAAGGCATTGCACGTAAACACAATTGGCGTCAAAAAATGTGGTACTTCTCACCTAGGGGTACCTTAGGCGAGAATTTTTTTTTCCATTCACGGATTTAACACATCCATTCTCTTTATCAACAATACAACAATAATAAACTATTAATTGGAGGTAAAAACGAATTCTTTAAGAATACAGTCCCTGATGGCCATATTATTCGACGCACTCTAAGATTCTATGTAAAATATTAATTATCTGGTGATAGTGTTCAACACTTCTTTACCTTCGCGCATCAATGGGTAAAATGAGATGACGTATAATGTAAATTCAATGATTGGATACATGAGACGATATATTATATAGAATATTTATTACACCAGGTATTATATTATGTAATAATTAGACCCCACTGTACTTTTTGAATAATGACATGTTTTGCACGCGTTTATAGGCAACACTTAAACATACATTTCATTCAAGAGATTTCCTAATTTGTATTTATTTATTGCAATGTTCACACCCATGTGATACAAGAGAGTAAACAAATGCAAACAATAAGTCACCTGAACATCTAACAATGTGGCCAGTGACTATCTTAAAGAGTGAAGAAGGTATGCAATTTGTGTAAATAACAGAGCCTACCTCGCATCGTATTCCTTTGTATCCAACTGGACAAATGCAACGAAAACCGAAAATCAAGTCCACACATTCTCCACCATTGGTGCAAGGGTTGCTGGCACATTCATTGATGTTGGTCTGACAATCCCTGCCGGTGAATCCTGGAAGGCAAGCACAGTGGTAATCGTTGACCAAATCGATGCATGTTGCACCATTCTGGCAGTGTCCGATGCAATCGTCTATGTTGAGGGTGCAATTCTTTCCTTCCCATCCCTCTCGACACAGACATTCGTATGAACCATCGTGATTTTCACATCTCACTGCATTCACACACGGCTCTTCCTCACACTCGTCACTATCTGCAAGAAATATTAGGGGAAATACATTACAAATACTTTTTAAGCTTTTTTCTCCCCCCAACCCATTGGCAAAATGGATACACACGTTTCAACTGCGTTCAAGAGAGCAGTGTGCGCGCGTTGCTATGGCGACCACTGATGTTTTTTTCTTCATTTTCACTAGCAGGCATTTTTAATGTATTTACATAATAATAATTTATTTTTATATTCATTTTTATTATGAACGTATAATGTCTGGCTTTAATATAAATATGAATGCTGAAGAAGGAAAAGTATTTCGCGAAACATAGTGGAAGGATATGAAAATCAACCCATGAAATGGCTTCATTCGTATGAACACAATCTATATTTCGTAAATCCATGACTTTATAGCGCGGAATTCAGCTAAATGTTCGCAATGACGATGGACACATTTGGCCAATCAAATGCCTGTATTTTTACATAATGCAAAAGGCGATATTATACAAAAATACAGGTTTCTGATGGGTTTACTGTTTGTCTAAGATAGGTACTCTGACCGCCACTAAGTCTGCGGCAGTCTGGTGCTATGGAAACAAGAAGAGGGCATTTTAGGGAGGGTAGCTTCGATGAAGAGGTCTCCTTTTCTCTCGCCGAAACCAGTCCTAAAAAGAAATCCCGCACCCCTACTTGAAATAATCATACCTCGTTTCCATAGTCACCGCCACAGCTCCAGACGAATGTCTGGCAGAGTACCTATCTTAGAGAAACAGTAAGTGAGCCATCGTCATTGCGTAAATTTGGCCCTGATGTCAGCAAGGATATGAATTTTTCGCTGGTTGATGACAAAGTTAGCAATCAGAAAACTGCATTTGGCATGATGGACATAGAATTATCATAAAATCAATAAAATAAAATGAACAGAATGATATTTCGTCTGACCATTGGGGGACGCGCGACTTTATAGCTATTTTAGATTCTAGTCAATTTTTTTGTTATCTACAATGAGGTGAAAAATTTAAATACCTCAAAATTAAGTACTTTTAAATTCCTCCATATTAAATACCTTCATTACTGAAGTAGTGGGGCCCCCAAAGGAGCTTCTTCCCCGGGCCCCAACTTGTCGGGCCCTGGCAGAGATTACCAAACTGGATGATGCACCTTACTTTGAGCTACCAACCGAAAGAACTATCTTCTTACATCTAAATTTACATTTATTGCATTTGGTTTATCAGCTCAGTAAATCAACCAGAGCGATCTGCTTAAAAGGTGACCTTTTTACATCCAGGAATAGGTGGGTAGGCGATCCCTGGCGTAAGCAGAGACATTAAAGGCCAATCGTTAGGCCCGATGGATGTTCGATCGGTGTTCGATAGGCCCGATGGAGAAAGTTCATTGAGATGGCCCTGGCTGGCTGTACTGCATTTTAAAAAAATAATTTCATTTTCTCCCATGGAGCCGGGATGACTCAGGGGATAGAGCATTCGCCTTCCAAAGAGGTGAATAGGGTTCGAATTCCTTCGATGACTGGTCGAATCGAATCCGCATGTCGGTGCAGACAATAGTGCTGACGTGAAGTATCCACAGTGGTAGACAGATCATTGGTTGGAATCTCTTTGCCGTCAGGATAACCGTGGGAGGTTCTCGTGGTCTTCCTCTCCATGTAACGCAAATGCTGATTAGTTTCATCAAAAAGTCCTCCACGAAGGCCAATTTCTCTCAATACTTGATCCCTTGTCTTCTGGATTGAATTCAAAATGACAAGGCTAGGGAGTTGAACATGAGTAGTATTAAACCCAAACGTTGGGTCGACTGCTCAAAGATGGTTATACTATTAAGATACGTGAGTAGGCCGGGATAGCCAGGTGGGTAGGGCCCATGTCTAAGAGTTCGTGGGTTCGATCCCAGATCAGCCAAAGACTCCTCGTGTAGTAAATGGGGACTGATGCGCGTTAAATCTGTCGAGTCGCAAAGTCCTCCATGTTCCCGTAACAAATGAATACCTCTGGGGGTACTGATCCAGGAGTTTCCTTGTCTTCTGGATTGGGTTCAAAATGTAAGGGGTACGGAGTAGAGCATGAGTAGACCCTAAATTGGATGAATGACGGTAATATAATATAAATGAAAAATTACCTTTTTGACAAGTGGCGCCCTCCCATCCAGGAGAACAGAGACAACGATAACCATCCACGAGATCAATGCAAGTACCTCCATTTAAACATGAAGAAGCATCACATTCATTGATATCTAAAAACACAAAATCTATATATATATTTCTCTTACACGGCGATAAAAAAGAATCTCATTACAACTCCCTGAATGGCAACGCTAGAAAATCGACCAATCATTGCAGCTAAAAATGTCACATGCCAAATCTAGCTGTGGTGACTCAACATATAGCGCTTTTAAAAACGGAAACGGAAATAACCAGAGTGTAAAATATTATGTGCTTATGCGCATCGTATTTTTTGTTAAATAATTTATTTATTATAGTATATTAGTTTATAGATGGTAACGAGAAGAGTTTCGTGGTTGCTATGGTGACTATTTAGAATGTAAATTGTTTTTTTTTTTTTTTTTTTGATTGAGTGAGAGATTTGTTTTTTGGAACTGCGATGCTGTAATTTTACTGTTTTGTTAATAAGTCTTCCTTTTATATTAAACGTGATAGTAGTTTCCTTAATTATTTGATTCGAAGTCTTTTGAGTTTTATTTGAGGTCAGTTTATTTTGTATTTTCTGACAAGAGAGAGCATTCTCACCAAATGTGATTTCTTCCGAAATTCAATGTTTTGTTTACGCAGGTTTTTCCATTGCTTATTTCAATTTTTAATAGATTTAATTATAGCCAAAATTTAAACCTTTTTAAAGAAATATCAGTTTTAGAAATTTTATCTTAAGATTTTATACTATAGCACATTTCTAATAGGTTCAACGAATTACATGTCATTTATTTGAATTCAAATTTATTTTAATGACTTAGTATTAACTAAAAAGATGTAATTTTTTTTTTAAAGTTTTTATATGGATTTGAATGATTGTTTTGAATTCTTAGAATTTTGTGCATTTGCAATGTACCTAAGTTAGTAGCGAGTGAAGCGAGCTTGGTTTGCGAAGCAAACCTTATAAGATTGCGTAGCAATTTTGGGGAGTTGGCGAGCGTTAGCGAGCAGGGGGCGCAGCCCACTAGTATTATTTATTTAACATGTCTCTAGCAAATAAAATATTATTTAACGTATTGAATTAATAAATTAAATAAACAAAAAATCTGTTTATTAACTAATGACGCTTAAACTTTCTGTAATGTATTTCAAAAATATGATATTTTACCTTAGATTTTTGTTATAACTTTGAATACTAAAAATAAAAACACTTTTATATAGGTTCTATAAGAATATAATTTAAAGATAAATGAATATATATACATATATATTTTAAATGTATACAGTTCTTAAGATTTTCTCTACTCACACTAACATAAATTGAATCACTTTTTCCACATAAGTCAAATAATATGAAGTTAAATATAAACTAAAAACCACTGTTTTTTTAAGTTCCCATAACGTCATTTTTTGGAGTTGTTAGTCTTGCAGATCCTGACATAAAACAAAATGTTTAAGACATTTTTTTTTTAGAATGAATAATATAAAATTTATATATTTTTTTTAAAGAAAAATTGTATAGTCCCCATAAGATTCTTCAAACTAACATAAGTTTAATTATTTTTCATGTCAGACAAATAATTTCAAGTGAAAGTTCATATGTGTTATATATATATATATATATATGTGTGTGTTATATATATATATATATATGTGTTATATATATATATATATATATATATATATATATATATATATATATATATATATATATATATATATATATATATATATATATATATACTAGCTGACCCGGCAAACGTTGTTTTGCCATATGAATTATTTCTAGAGTATGAATATACATCTTATTTATAGTAAGTGTGTGCGTATATGAGTGGAAGAGGCATGGAGCGCTGTGAACGGTGACAAAATGTGAAAATAACAGCACACCAAATAATAGTTTTTTTTAATTTATTGTAACTTTTTTTTTATAAATTATGTATACAACGAATTCTGAAAGTATTAGTCAACAATATTAATCTCTTAGTGCAATGGAGTGTACAATATTTTTTGTCTTTCCATCTTTAGCTAACACAAATAAACTGGATGGTTTGCCCACTCGAGAGCATGCCACGTATGAATTATTGCACGTATGAATGCTTATTATCCACGTGTGAATGCTTAGATTTGAGCACACCGTGTGAAAAACATGGTGTGCTCAAATCTAAGACAAAAACAGACATTGTTTGGCCTTGTCATTGCAAATGCCAATCTAATGGAAGTGTTTGTCTGAAATCACCTGAAAGGAGTAACAGAGTGCCGCCAAATAATTTGTCATTGTTTTTTATATCTTTCAATGTTCTGTTCAACGCTTAAAGCGAATGTTTGTAAGCCATAGTGCATTCATCCCAGGTGATAATTTTACAGTGTTTCAGCACTGTGGCCATAGACGATTGCTTTTTTTATGTTGCACACTGCATCTGGTTATGTTGCGCTCTGCATCTGGTTATGTTGCACACTGCATCTTGTTTTGAATATTTAGTGGCAGCTTAAATACTGAATGAGCTGTTCTGCTTCCATCCAATAAAGTTGCCGCAATGCCAGATGATGCAACGGCCAACGTGAGGCCATTATTTGATCGCATTTCAGCGAGAATTAACAAAATAATAAATGTTTTGCCAGTTCCACCTAGTGCATCCACAAAAAATCCACCTTGTTCAGCCAAAACTGCGAGCATAATGCGGTCATAAATGTTCCTTTGTTCCTCATTCATTAGTGGAGCATTGCGAGTAACAATCGCTGCCATTTCTATCGTATTGTATTGAAGTTCACGATTCATGTCAGTGTTTAATAAATCAGATGCACTTCGATTTGGCGAAGGCATACCGAAATGACTGAGTTGCAAGTTCGCAATAATAATGCAAAGATCCTCAATAGCAATCAGTGCTTCATTGCACATAGCATCGCTGAATGCTATCGTTAGATCGTTGCAACGTGTGCGATGTTGATACCGTATGTCATTAGTCATCGAATCTTTGTGATTATCCCATAACGTTCCTATACGTGCCGGGATACATGTAGTTAATACTATAGCAAATAGTAGACGAATTTGCTTTGCAGTACAGTTCAGTGCTGCTTTAGCAAGCATACATTTCCACTGGTTGTCGTCTTCCATCAAACCGAGTGCAAGGCATGCATCTTTATACTTTGGATGCTGATGTCCATCGACTTTACGTATATCTTGAAATGACAATGAGCCGGTGACATTAGCCAACAACAGTCGAAAATAAAAGCACTCAGTCTGCCTTGGATTGACTGTAAATACTCTCCCCTACGGTGTTTGATTTGAATAAACCGGGACATGCATCAACTGGTGTGCCTTGCTTGCAGGGTGTCCATTTTTTGTTTGAGCCCATGTGAAATAGTGTGGTATTTCTGAGTAGAGTAATGTCCGTGCAAAGGCACCAAAAGCATCCACACGATTACACAATTCAAAAAAATTCGGTTAGTGTAGTTTTTGATGGATTTATAGCTCGGTCAATCGCAGTCTCGTTCGTGAAATATACGCTCTGACCGTTTTCAAGATGGACGGCTAAATGACTAACGGTTGGATCATGAATTGGGAATCCAAAGTTACGCCAAACAGCTTCATTGGAGTTGATGTACCGGCCAATTTGGTACAGCGTTATTTCGTCGTTGTTATTCACTGGAAGAGCAGTCACATTGGTATTTTCAACTCGAAATACTGCCATATCACTGCCTTTATTCACATACTTGCAAATATGTTTGATGCTCTTCTTTTAAGGGCGAGCATAAGTATTAAAGTTTAATATGACTTGTTGCAACGTGCGTGAATATTACTTTTGATTTATCATGTTTCTATGACTCTTTTGGATCCGAATACGATTAAATAAAGATATATTTAAAATATACGTTAAATCTGTCCAAAAAATGAAAAAAAAATTAGTTATAAACCTATTCTCAGACCTACTGAATATACGTATAAAGTTTCGCCAAAATCGGTCGAGCCGTTTAGGAGGAGTTTAACCACTAAAACTGTGACAAGAGATTTTTATATATATAGATATATATATATATGTGTGTTATATATATATATATATATATATATATATGTTATATATATATATATATATATATATATATGTGTGTTATATATATATATATATATATATATATATATATATATATATATATATATATATATATATATATATATATATATATATATATATATATATATATATATATATATATATATATATATATATATATACAGAGAGAGAGAATGTAAGAGAAGTGCTTACTTTCTTCGCAGTGTTTTCCAGTCCAACCAGGAGAACAGGAACAGCTGGATGTTCCATTTATTTCAGAGCAAGTACCACCATTGAGACAAGGAGACAAAACACATGGATTATCAGCTAGTTCAAAAACATTAAAAAAGTGTTTTAACTTCATTAATTTATACTGACATTTTTTATTTTTATTTGGCTGCTTGTAATAGAGTAATATACGAAAATATGGAAGACCTAAAACTATTTAATAAATATGCCTTTAAAAAACAAAAAATAAGATAGTGTACAAATCATAAAAAATTATCTTGAATTAAAAAGTAATGTTCTTAAAAAAAAACATGTAAAAAATGATTAAACAACTGGAAAAGAGTCTACAAAATGCTCCCTAAAAAAACCCTAATGAATGGCGTAGAAAAGAAATAACAACCAAAAATGCAGAAAAAAAAATTTATTCGCTAGCAAAATGACTCTCTATTCATAAAAAATCATCACTCAAAATTCATAAAAAAATTATTATTAAAAGAAAAAAAGCTAACACATGGCAAAAAAATTAAATAATGGCATAGAAAAGAAAAAAATAGATGTAAAAAACGCAGAGAAAAATAATCCGATTTCAAAACGCTCTTAAAATGAAAAGTATCACTCAGGATTAATAAAAAAATGATTAAAAAAGGGTAGAGTGTTAAAAAAATGTAAAACAAAATTTTAAATAATAGTGTTGAAAGAAATTAAACAAAAAACATTAAAAAAATAATAACTTCCAAGCAAAATGCTTTTGATATGAAAAATATCACTCTAAATTCTTAAAAAATGGAAAAAGAGTGTAAAATATGACAAAAAAAAAAAAAAAAAAAAAAGGAAAAGAAAAGAAACTTGAATAATTACATGAAAAAGAAAAAAGCAACCAAAAATATAAAAAAAATGCGAAAAAAAGTAATTCAAAAATATACCTTCAACATGACAATTATCACTCAAAATTCATAAAAAAAATGATTATTTAAAGAAAAAAAGCTAACACATGGCAAAAAAATTAAATAATGGCATAGAAAAGAAAAAAATATATGTAAAAAAGGCAAAGAAAAATAATCCAATTTCAAAACGCTTTTAAAATGAAAAGTATCACTCAGAATTAATAAAAAAAAATGATTAAAAAAAGGGTAGAGTGTTAAAAAAATGTAAAACAATATTTTAAATAATAGTGTAGAAAGAAATTAAACAAAAAATATTAAAAAAATAATAACTTCCAAGCAAAATGCTTTTGATATGAAAAATATCACTCTAAATTCTTAAAAAATGACTAAAAAATGGGAAAAGAGTGTAAAATATGACAAAAAAAAAACAAAAAAAAAAAAAAAGAAAAGAAAAGAAACTTGAATAATTACATGGAAAAGAAAAAAACAATCAAAAATATAAGAAAAATGCGAAAAAAAGTAATTCAAAAATATACCTTCAACATGACAATTATCACTCAAAATTCATAAAAAAAATGATTGAAAATTTAGGAAATGACAAAAAAAGACTATTAAATAATTACATAGAAAAGAAAAACAAGCAACAAGAAAAAGTTATTTCTAACAACGCTTTTTAGATGAAAAATATCACTCAAAGTCAAAAAATGATTAAAAAAAGTTAAGAAAATGACAAATTTAACCTTAAATAATGACAAATGAAGAAAAAAAAAACGAATACATAAAAATTCGAAAAAAGAATGCATTTATCATCAATATCCTATCACTAGCAATAAGTTATTCTTTTGAGGCAAAATAAAAATTTGCATTAATAGGTTTCTTATAAAAAATATTTAATATCTGTCTCTTAAAAAATACAAAAAATATCAGGTATTTTAATTGTTTGTCAAAAAGAGATACTCTTCCATAAAAATATTTTTGGTTGAAATAATAACACGTTTGAATTTCAATTATATAGAAATACATAACAAACTATTACCTATTTCACAGTTAGTTCCGGAAAAACCTTGAGAGCACGTGCACCGGTACGCATCCGGAGCTATATTTTCACATAATCCAGAATTTTGACAAGGATGATGATTTCCACAATAATTCAAATCTAAATAAATACACAAAAAATAACTTCTTATCACATTTCATTCCATACAATTAAACTTAAGAAAAGAACTAATCGTTCATTTTATCATAACGTTGGCTGAAGTTTTTACAATAAATCTGTGGGGATCAGTAGTTATCGGTCAACCTTCATCTGTGAAAATGAATCGAGTTAGCACGTCTAATATACTAGTGAATTGGAATTATATTTTTGTAGTAGTAGATACACTACAAATCTTATGGAATTTAATTTTATTTCATAACCGATGATGAACAGTATTTTTAGGTTTATGACTATCAGTGCTTAACTCCGTAGCCTTGTCAATTTAAATGATCCCACAAGACTCTTGAATCGTTCCAATCGCCTCGGTAACTGTCGAACATTGAAAAAAGATTTTGGGGCAAAAAGAGCAAGCGACTAAGCACCTCTTAGTGGAGGAGGGTGTTAAAATGCACTGTTTATCATAAATTAAGGAAAAATAGCGATAAAACTCTCCCCGAAGTTAGACAATCAAAGTGAAATTTGATATATGCTGTTAAATAAGAGTTACAACGTTAGGGGCGCTGCAATGAATGACGTCATTTGTCATGAGCATAAAATTGTATGCTTGATCGTAAGCCTGCAAATTTTACTGTGTCTGAAATTAGAACTTTGAGATATCTCATTCGTGACCCGAAATGGAGATTTCTTTTCTTTTTTTATAACCGTCGATGAACAACCGAAACAATTTTTGGGTTTACCACTACTCGTGTTCAACTCCGTAGCCTTGTCATTTTGAATCCGATTCAGAAGACAAGGGAACTCCTGGATCAAGTATTGGGAGAAATTTGCCTTCTTGGAGGACTTTTTGCGGTACATGGAGAGGAAGACCACGAGAACCTCTCCCACGTTAGCCTGAGGGCAAGGGGACTCTAACCCATGATCACTGTGGTCGGTGCAAGCCGGATGCGGAATTCGTATCAACCAGCCACCGCCGGGATCGAACCCTGGTTCACCTCGTTGGAAGGCGAACGCTCTATCCCCTGAGCTATCGCGGCTCAATGGATATCTATTGGAATACTAGAGTCGAGGCTGATAGAAGTAGAATTCTGCGGATCATAGACTTGGGCAACCATCACAGGTTCGGCATCCAGAAAGACGACGCGCTTCAAAACATCGTGGATTCCAAATTTTTAAAATTCGGGTAAGAAATGCAAAACATTCCAGGACTGTTGTAAAAGACAAAAGATTATAGTACCTTGATCGCACATGATGCCTCCCCAATTCACTTCGCATATGCACTCCCACGGATTTCCACTGCAGTAGCCATGTTTGCATCCCGGATAAGGGACGCACCTGTCACACAACTCAGATTTCCATCCATGTCTGCACCTGCAAGCATATTGTACGAAATACTTCATATGGACGACACACATTGAAATGCATTGTTGAACACTTTCCATTATCTACACTATCTAGGGCCAAAAGTATCTCGTGGTCTGCTAGTTTCTGTGGTTGGAACTCTGAGCTGAAACTCTAATGGCAATATTTCTGCCCATTTTCTCTTCCAACTGCTCCATCGAGGCTTGACGAAATGGGTGTTTCTCAGAGCATACCGTAGAACACCTTTTGGGGACAAAAGATGCCACTACAAAGCACTCACTTCAGCTGAGATGGAAGTCCTATTCAAAAAACTGATGGAACGACTTGTGCAGATGGATGCAAAAGGGGGCATCCTTCACCATAGGGTGTCCAGATAGTTTTGGTCAGATAGTGTATGGTAACAGCAAAAAAGGGCTATTTTAACACTGCGTTAACTTTAGAACAGTGGTTATCAACTCGCCCCCCTCGAAGCCTTTTTTGGGGCCCGAGAATATATTAGTTGTCATTTTTTGCGAACAATTTTCGTAAAAAATCTATATGGGTTTAAATTACTTTTCTTTGTTAAAAACAAACCTAATTTCTTAATATCTGTGAAATTTAACATACCACAACGGTACAAAAAAAATTTATTTCTCAGGTAAAAATCTACTTCTTATTTTAATTTGTAATTCAATATTTTTGTTTTGTTCAACTTGATAAAAAACTGATAGTCATATTTAATGTTCCTTCTAACATAAAAGAGTCCTATATAAAATATTGATAAATGGGATGGAATCTGTTAAACATTCCAAATCATGGGTTGCAAAGGATGTTTCATATCCTTCCCCTATGTACGTGTTTCACAAAATACTTTTACCTTCTTCAGCATTCATATTTAGATTGAAATCTACCGTCCTTTTTTTTATCACTTAAATAAATATTTTTCCTTTATATAAGTTATATTTCATTCATTTTCTGTTAACCTAATGGATATCTTTGTGAGGGAAACTCTACAGATGAATGTTGGCGTCGATGGAATTTCGACCACTTTCAGATGAGCTAGAGCACTCAAAACAGTTTTCGAAGTCACAGTCAGATTCAATCATTTTCTGTATTCCTCAAGCCACTGAACTTATCACGATATTGCTTTTAAAGAGAAGTTTTTGTCAAACAAAATTTTCCAACTACTTTAAGAATGACTATAGTACTCAAACTTAAACTGAAGCTCTAGAGGCCGAATTAAAATTTTTTTGTCGGCAGAATGTATGACGAAACTAGTGCGAAAGGAAACTTACCACAACGATCACTTTCTGATGAACTAGAGCTCTCATGTTTTGAGAGACCCTCTGCGCTGGACGACAATGTATATTGGAATGCTTTCCAAAACAATCAGAATGAATCACCCTATCATCACAAAGCGCTGTTAAAAATGTCTTTCCGAAAAACTACAGTATTCAAATCTCATTCGGTACCAAATTAAATAATAATTATTTAACGACAATTTTGTCACAAGCATTACAACAGGAAATAGTCAATCAAAATTTCAACTAGAACATTTTAAATGGAGCTCTGTACTGTTTCCTGCACGCAGAACACCAAAAGGATTCTTAAATGAAGATCAAAAATGTCCATCATCAAATGTTGGAACTATCATGAACCGTCCCAATGTAGGGATTGACCCCCCATCCTTCTCTTGATGGTGAACAATTATACCATCATGGAATGAAGGAAGTTGGTTGGCATATCAAAAACATAATGGAAAATGTTGGAGGACCATCTAATGATGTTGGACCCTCGTGAGACACACATCAAAATTGTTTGACTTGGTTTGCTTCTTAAATCTATTTGTTTTTGTTAAAAGAATAAAATAAATATGTGCTGCTGCAATATATAAATGTGAATTGTAAAACAATTTTAATGTAGTAACCAAAACTCGAAAAATCACTTCGCATTCGATGCTAATTTTTCTCAAGTTCCAGAAATCAGTATTTTAAACGTAGGCTTAAAAAAGACAATCTAATGTTTTTTTTTATAACCATCGTTGAACAGCCGACCCAATTTTATTGGGTTTACGACTAGTCATGCCTTGTCATTTTGAACCCGATCCAGAACACAAGGGTCAAGTATTGGGAGAAATTTGTCTTCGTAGAGAACTTTTTGAATGGAACTCACCCGTTACATGGAGACCACGAGATCCTCCCACGGTTAGCCTCACGGCAAGTGAACTCTAACCCGTCTACCACTGAGGATATTTCACGTCAGCACTGTGGTTCGTGCAAGCCGGATACGCAATTCGTGTTGACCCGTCATAGCCTGGATTCGCATCATTGGAAGGCTCTATCCCCTGAGCCATCCCGTCTCTCAATCTAATGTATGCAATCATGAAAAGATAAGAAATTTCCTCATCCATACTTACAGGCATTGCCCGGGCTGTTCACAGTATCCATGTTCAGCATGACACCCTTCTTTACACACAGCTGAAAAAACAATATTCATTTTTAGACAGTCATGACATTGTTCAACAAGTGAAAGCCATGAGAGATGGCCATTGCTCCAAAACAGCATAAATGTTCATTTTATTTAAAAAGAAGTGTGTAAAAAAAAGCGTGGAAGCATGTCAAAGTAAATCTCCATAAAATACAGGGCCAAATGATTAGATGTAAAATCATTATTATCAGGTAAATATTATGCAACTTATGTGTCTGATCTGTAATATAAATTCGACGATCGGATGAATTAGACGATATATAGAATATTTATTATATCAAGCTATTACATTAATTAGATCGAATGATGAGTTTTAATAATGACTTGTTTTGCACGATTATATTTGAACACGATTCGTGAGATATCAATGCTATACAGGAGCGTAAACAAGCATCCGAGTGAAAAAAACTTTTGATAATTTTACATGGAATGCGTCTAATAATAATATGGCTGTATTCAATGTTCTAAAACAGCATTTTATTTAAACTTTGCAAAAACCATGTCTCCAAAAAATGTATAATAAAAAAAAACTAACCTTGTTCACAGGTCTCCCCCTTCCATCCTTCTAAACATATTTTTTCTCCCTTCTCGTCGCAGGTGTAATGTCCGAACTTGTCATTCCTTGCCTTACAGAATACTGTACAGGTGCTGTTGTAATAATAAGGACCGCACACCACTCTGATACGGAAATTGATCTTGGCCGCACTACCCCTATAAACTAGTGTATGCCATTCTGTACTGGGTAGAATTATTCCAGAATATACTTTGCGTTCAATTATTCCTGAAAAAGAAACATTTCCAATTAAAGAAGTGAACACTTAACGACCTTCTCGGGTCCGTTGGGGCCGCTTGACAGTGATGTACAGGAACTCATTAAAAATCAAATGTAAATAGGTGTGCGAATTTTACACTTTATTTAGAAACATTTTCCCCTGTGGTTATAGCGAAACACAAAATCATGTAAATGTGTCACACATTTGTTTGTCATTGGCACTCGACCCTTTTATTGACTTATAAAAAATTCGGGAATGGAAGACTTTTGGAAATTTATTTTTGAAATTCCAGTGTCCATTAAGACAAATATCTTTTTAATAAAATTGCAATGCGTTTGCTGTTGGACCACCCAACGTAGACTTTTTATAAAATTAAAAGTTCGTAAATACCGAAATGACTGAAAAGTATTTAGATGAAGTCAATGTTGTATAATTTTATCAGTCATCAATTTTATTAAAGTGTGCTTATTTTTATGTTAGAGAATAGATAAAATAATTTAAAATACACTAAATTAAGATCTTTTAAACTTGGAAAAGGAAAGATGTTTTAGACTTCGTTTTAATTTAGCGAAAACATTTTAAAATGATATAATTCTTATAAAAATTTCAATCTCAATTAAGGGCATTGAAATACATTACTGGGAAACAAGAAGCTGTCGTAGATTTAAACAAACACGTACACAAAGTTAAATGTTTTTTTTTACACCCTTTCCAACCCATAAAATGTCTTAAAAGGGTTTAGTAAAAAAAAAAAAAAAATGTTTTTTTACTTACGGAAAGCATTTTCATTCACACTATCCAATGCATCCAATATGAAAGTAAATGATCTCTGAAATATTTAAAAAAAAAAAAAATATCACAAATGAATATTTACAGACATAACATTTCAACAAATAGTTTATAATCGGGTTTTCGAATTGTAAAACTTACATCTTAACCCCTTCCCTTAACCATATTAAAAAATAAAATAAATAAACGTACTTTTTTATTTTATTAATAAATACAAGAAGCTAAAACGAAACACAATTTACAAGTTCTAAGTTGAAATTTTAATTTTAATTAATATGTGTAAAAAAAGCAAACAAACATTTAATTTACCATCACGAGTTAGCTAGGGAAAATGAGAAAAGTTAAATCACAGTTCTTATGATAAACACTCAAAGTTCCCAAAAGCCAGTGAAATGATTTTAACCGTTCATTCAGCAACCATCGTCCCATAATCTAACAGAAAAACTAACAAAGAAGACCGGCCTAGTGATAAAACAGAACACATTCTGGAGATATTTGCAAGTTAACTCGGGACATTTTAGGCCACCAAAAAAAGATTCAATATTGAACCTTTTACTATAGGGAAACCTTATACAGTCAGACCTCGATATAAGGTCACCCTAAGGGACAGCGCAAAAGTGACCTTATAAGCGTGGTGACCTTTTAACCGATTCATTAGCAGTTCGTAACTAAGCACGTAAATAGTACACATTAAGACTTTTTAAAAATGTTAATACAAATGAAAACGATCAGCCATAAATTAAATGTTTAACTCAATAAATTTTAACAGAATTAGTTAAGAATTAAAGAAAGTTAGATTTAAAAAAAAAAGAAATTAATTTACAATAAAGCTGTTTACAAATTTCCTCAAAGTGCACATACATACATTACACCTTACCTTACTTAAAATAATCATTTATGCAGGTCTGTCTTGTTTTTGGTTTCATTTTTTGAACAATATTTCTAGATTTTGTAACTTCTCAAAATGTTACTCAGCTCCCTCATGATTTGTAAAAAAATTTCGTATCACATTTATTGAATTGGAGGTTTCCACATGGGTTACAGCTACAGTCTCAGGATCACTGTCGTTGTCCTCACTGTCCACAACTTGTGAAACGATTTCAGAAATTGTAGCTTGTTCGTTGGCTGCAACATTTTCCTAGAACTCGAAAGGTGTAATTGCCTTGTAAGGAAGTTAAATAGGCTTTTGTTAGAAAAGAACTTCCCTCGCTTCAGATAAAAATGACCTTATAAGCGATAACAATTTTTAAAACTTGACCATTTATCCAATATTTTGTAACAAAGAATTCCTATTCAGTGAGCCGGGACTTTGGAAAAGTGACCTTATATGCGGATGACCTTCTATCAAGGTCTGACTGTAATTATAGGAAAACTAGAAATTGTTTTAAAAGTTGAGCCACATCTCAAGTTGTTATCCGTCGTATTAATTTTATGGAGGGAGGTGGAACTTTACTATGTAGAGAGAGGATTACAAATCGTTCAGATTTAGTAAGTATGAAAAAGTTCTCTTCTCTATGCACAGTTGTGGCGTAACTACCACTACAAATATTAAATACCACTTCACTAGTATATAAGACATCTTGAGGTACCTTTTGATAGATGAAGGTTCCCCACACTGTCTAAATTCGCACTCCATCTTCAATACTCAGGTGACTTTATTGTTTGGACTTGTCTATCAACTGATTAGACGATATAAATTTGACGATATAGAATATTTATTATATCAAGCATTATACTAATTAGAACAAATGATTACACGCACTGTAATAATGACATGACTAGATTATATGCAATATTTTTATATTTAAACATACATATTCGGAAGATTTTTTTTATAGACTTCATATTTGTATTTATTTTCATTACAATACACGAACGAGTGAAGACCTGTTAAAGCCGATTAAAAACAATACAATTATAATCTTGCATTACGTCTAATAATTTGTCCAGAATGTAAAACATTTTACTAAACACTTTTTATTACGTTATTTGGAGATAAAATTTGCCTGAAGCTATAAAGTGCAAAGTATATTTAGAAAAAAGTTAGTTCACACTTAACAAAAACATTGTTTAATCCACCTTAGATTTCAACTTGAGTTGTGATTTTCATTACTCGAGGGGTACATGAATAAGTGCTGTCGGGTTCATTCAATAGTACACCGCGAACATAATTTTTGAGGGGGGGGGGGAGGAAGTACTTACAGATGTTCTGGGAAAAAGGACAATAAAACTAAAAACGTATCGTGTCGAGTCAAAGTAATTTTATCAGTAGTATTCGCCTCTGCTGTCATCAAAAATCACTGGACGTTTTTTTTTCTTTTTCTTTTTTACTCTTTTTCAAAAGAAAACTTAATTCGCCATTTAATGAAAATTAAAATGATCTGTATCTTTTTGACTAAAGTTATTGAACAAAGTTTGTTTAAAAGGGGCAAAAAAATAATTTTTCTTTCTGATTGTACTGAATGAAATTCGTTGAACTATCGTTCAAATTTTTTATAACTTTAACACTAAACATACCAACACTTAATATAATACCTGTCAAATGACCGGGCTTTATGCTTCTTGATTGAACGTATGAAATATGGATGTTAGGAAGGAAATAAGCTAAAAAACACTTTATTATAATTAAACAAAACACAGAGAATAAGATTTTTTAATTCAACCCATTTTTTGCATGTATCCATTGTACATTTTCCGAAAACATATTTCTTCTAATTATTATTTTTGCTATATTTATACTTATAATTATAAGAATTATAATTTTTTATAATTATTCTCATAATTAATATTATTTCTTCTCAGAACTTGTGCTGTTTTGACTGTTTCGACATTTTTCTGGGTAAAAACTTAGTTAGAAATGATGTAAAGCTATCTCCATTCGAAAACAATAGCATGTTTTGTAATTAGTCAGCTGTTCTGCATCGAATAATATTGAATACAGTATATTTTTAATTCTTTTAACAAGATTTAATTCTTAGCTAGCTGGCAATAATTTTCTTCCATTGAAAATTTAACAATAATTTAAAAAGGAATTTTATTTTGAAGGAAAACATAAATTAAAGTACTGGAACAATTGATTAGTATATTAATGGAAAAGTAATATACCTGGTATCGTAAAGAATAAGATTTTGAGAAATGCTAAAATTTAATTAAATAGTTGGAAAAATAATTTTGCGAAACAAGCACAGATTTAACAAATTTATTTCAAGATTAAAACGGTGTATAAGACGTTTCGAAAGATGCTTCAAAATGTTGACTACGTATTCGCATTAATAATTATAAAATATATATAATGAAGAAATTAAATATTCCAAATAAATGCATACGTTTGTTTAAATTTATTATTTACTCTACGCGCGCTAAATTCCTCGTAAGTTAACCACACATAAAGATTAATCGTCCCATTTAAATATTTCTTCATTGTCGCCAAATTATTTTTTTAAAAATAATTAATTTTTCTCGACTTCTACCAAATAAAAACTGTAGAAACTTTAGATTTTGCTATAGAAAAATACGTAGATGGTATAAAAGCTTCATAATTCATCTACAATTAAACAAAATAATAATTATTAAAAATTATTTTTTGCTTGAAATTATCTTCGGGTAAATGGGTTTTATGAGTGAGTGCATTTTTTTAAATTGCTCAATTATTTTTAAAAATATGACTAAAAACGCAAAAAGTAAAAATAACATTAAGGGGTCCGAACTTCATAACAATGGAACATAATTTAACCTATTACATAACATATATTATATAAATATAGAATATTTATTTTATCAAGTATTATATTTGTATATTATAATAATTAGACCCAATTATTAGACTGTAGCTTTTTAATAATGGCATGTTTTGGACGAGTGGCTTTTTTATTTAAACATACATGTCATGGGTTTTTATTCAAGACTTCCTTTTTGTATTTATTTTTAACGTATTGCAAAACAATGTAAACCCATTGATATACGAACGTAAACAAGTGATAAAATAATTTCAGCAGCGGAAAAACAATAAGGCTGTATAGAGTATCACCTGATAATTAAGACTTTGCAAAGAATCTTAGAGTGCGTGTAATAATTTGACCAAGGACTGTATATATATAAATTAGAAATACATATATAAAAAATATATATATAAAATAAATATATAAAAATGTATAAATAAAAATATATATAGAAAAGTATATATAGAAAAATATATATAGAAAAATATATATATAAAATAAATATATAAAAATGTATATATAAGAATATATATAGAAAAATATATGTATAGAAAAATATATATATAAAAATATGTAGAAAAATATACATAAAAATATGTACAGAAAAAAAATATAAATATATATAGAAAATATATGTAGAAAAATAAGTATAGAAAAATCTATATAGAAAAATGTGTATAGAAAAATACAGCTCGAAAAATATATATAGAAAAATATGTATAGAGAAATATATATAGAAAATATATATAGAAAATAAGTATAGAAAAATATGTATAGAAAATATGTATAGAAAATTATATATAGAAAATATGTATAGAAAAATGCATGTAGTAAAATACATAACAGCAATAAAAATCATGAATGAACTCTTACCGTCCACCTGAATGTAAAAGGTAATTTTAGAATAACTTCTTTGGAGGGTTGAGATTCTACAGAAAATGAATTTGCAGCCACTACTTCAGTAGACTGATTACCAAATGTGCAGACGCCACTTGTTTTCACATCAGTTTGGTATTCTTTCAGACAAAGTCGGAAGGCAGTCTTACAGGGCAATGGACAAGACCCATCGTCCGAGCGGAAACCACCGCAGCAAGAACCATCCGCCACCTCACCCCTGTAGTTATGTATACTCAAGATTTGTAGTTCAAATGTACCGAGGGCTGAGGATGAAGGCGGTAACATCACCAACAACAACAACATCAAAAGATAGTTCATCTCATATGCAATGAGGAAGGTTTGAAAACATAATCCTTTGGAGAAAAGTTACTTTTATAAAATATTATTTTTTATTCGAAAGAGTGAGTCATTTTTATTCTTTTTTTAATTTTAAGACTTCAGCAAGTGTTATCAATCCATTTCATGTCGTGTTATTTCAATCCATTTCATGTCTATGGCATGTTAAGAATGTCAGTAAGCTACAGTACAATTTGCCATGCCGCCCTATTCAAACATGCCATGTGTATGAAACTAACCAGCTGTCTTTTTTTTAGGAATGGTTTCGAAAATACTCCTTCAAAATGAAATGTAATATAATTTAAGAAATGAATAGGAATGAAACTATTCTAAGAGAATACGCATGGCATTGGCTATATTAATAGTAGCGCTATATTAAGTCACATTGCAAGACTTCATAATAGTTGTGAAAGTGAAAAACGTGTAGTGCATAGTGCGGAATGAATATAAAACCGGTGATAATTTCGAGCAAGGTGTATGGTGGGGGGTTGCTGTAGAAATAATTGTCAACGATCGCCAAGCTTCCAGAGATTCTTTTGTCGCTGTATTGGGGGGGGGGGGCGGGGATGGTTTTATTGGAGGGGGGTTGGGGAAGTTTGTGGTGTTCGTAGAGTTCAATGGAAATTCAATAGACCTTCTGTGAATAAAGTTTAGAAGAGTGTAATATATCCAATGATATTCCGATTTTTTTTCTTCCTCTGTTAGCAAGTTATTGTAAAAAAAAATTATTCTATTTCTAACGATTAAGATAATAAGTAGAGAGTGTTTTTGCTGCGTACAGTGTATTTTTTCTAAAATATATATTTATTTTTTCTTTGCGTACTGTTTTATTTTTTGTGTTATTTATTTCCTTATTTGCTTATTTATTTATTTATTTATTTTTTACTTTTATTTTATCTCAACAGAATTTTCTTAATTCTGTAGAATTTTGATTTATGGATTATTATGAAATCAAATTTTTTATGGTTGGAAAGTCGTGGAAAAAATTATAAAGTCCATTTCTAAGACGTATAATAAAAAGTGTATGCAATATTTTGGCTTGAAATTAATAATTTAATATTTTATTCGCTTATTAAATGTTTTATTTATTTATTATTTTATTTATTTCTAAATAGAATTTTCTTCATTCTATAAAATTTTCTTAATTGATTTCCCAATTTTGTACAATAAGCAAGTCATGGAAAATAAATTATAAGGTCTAAAAAAAGAGGAAAGAAGGAAAAGTTTGTTTTTTGTGGAAATAAGTCTTTCTGCCAAACATTTTTTTTTAAAAAATTGTTATTATTATTTATTTATTAATAATTTTGTTTCGTAAATCATTTAACTTCATTAAGTCATTTGTTTTCAACAATTTAATTTTATAAATAAATGTTTATTATTCTGTTTTATTTGTTAGTGTTTATATTGTTTTATTTTATTTCGTTATTTATTTATTTTGCTTTCAAAATAAAGGAGTTTTTTTTCTTTCGATAGAGCTTTTATGAAGTATTTTGCAGTAAAAAAAAAATGAAGACCTGATTAAGAAACTTTTTGCGAAAAGAAATATTTCTAATGCATACAATATATATTTTTTAATTTACTATTATTTATTTTTATATACATTTTCCTTATTTTCATTAGTTTTCCTTCTTTTTTTATTTTTTTTTTATGTTGAGGTTATCATGTTTTCACTATTACAAATTCTCTAAACTTGAAGAAATACCGTGAAATATTGCAAATAAAAGGTCATTTAAATGCATATTTTAATAGCTGAAAAGAGTCATTCAATTTTTTTTCCTTCCTTCTAATGAATGTTTTCACTAATATATTCCAAACTGTCATTCCCTCGATACAACCCTTTGCGAGAGCTCTTTTAAATGTAGACAGTCAAACCCCGCTATAGTGAACAACTCCCGGATAGAGTGAACAAAATGTTTGCTACACAGTCTTATTTTCGTGTGGATCAAAAAAAGAGTTTTTTCTGTCTTCACTTTTTAAGAAATATTTTTGAAATGTCTACTTCAAAATAAATACAGATTTTTAAAACCATCAATGTAGCAACAAGCATATTTTCTTGTTTGCTTCATTACTGAATGGATTCAGCATTCAAAAAAGCCTCCATCTTCCTCCATCTGGACAAATGCTTCAAGTCAAACTGAGTGAGACTACTTTTCTGCTGACAGGTTTAAAAAGCGAAATAATTATCGGAGGAAAAATTATCGAAGAGTCAGGAAATGTTTCCATATCTAATGTGGGCTCATCAGCTAAAGAAAAAAAAAAAAAAATTTTTTTTTGTTCTTGTACGCAAGACGATGAGTCATAAAAAATAAAACACATTTTTGTTGCTTTAGTTTTCAGTCATTTTTGAATTTCATTTCATTAGTCATTTATTTAAATAATATTTAATAAAAAGGGGGAGTTAGAAACCATTAGTTAAATTTGGTTGTGGAACGGATATAACGAAGTCTCGGTTTTAGTGAATCGGTCCCTTGAAGGTTCACTATAGCGGGGTTTGACTGTATTTATTATTGAAGGGGGAAAAAAAACACTTAGGAAATCAACGATGTCACTGAAATAGTATTTTGAAACAAAAATATTATAAATTCAAAAAGCATCGTTTAAATAAAATTGACGTAAAGTTCTAATAATTTGTAATGATCGTGGATTATATATAATATGGCTGTATTTGCATAAACTGCTCCTATATCATAATCAAATCATCCATTTTCAATATTTTATGTTACGATTTTAAAACTATTCATGGATTAATGCATAAAAAAGAAACTTTTTAAAGGAATTTGAATGAAAACCCTCCCTTTTCCGTTAGAAAACTGGTAATTATTTTGATTGACAACTGTTCTTTACAATCAATATCTTAAAAATGCCTCAAGTATGGAATAAGAAAAATTAAACGCATTCAAAACTTCAAAACGAAGAAGAAACGCAAATGATAATCACCAAAGCATGGGGGACAGAGAAAAACAACAGATCTTAAATAGTTCAGAGTCCTAATAGACTGAATTCATTTCCTTCAGCAGGTTTCGATGCTTCACGCCTCGCTTTCTTCAGTAGTAGTTCGGATTCCTCGAATAGTATTCGTTTTCCTTGATTACGTATTAATTTGCAGCACCCATTCAGAAATTTGTTTATCTTAAGTTTCGACAATTGAAACATAAATGCTAAAAGTCTAAAAGAAAAAAAAAAAATTATTATTTTTAAAATATTATTATAGAATCATTAATTTTGTCTTTTCTATATTTTGAACCATATCATGGGTTAGATAAAAAAATAAATTGGTTCAATATGTGAAATTCTTAGTTGTAGTTTGATAGACAGTTTATATTATATAGTATACTATATATACTATACAGATATACAATTATATGTAAAATTTTAATTACTCAGGTGATACAGCGCTTTATTGTTTTTAAGCTGACTGTTTCCACTTGTTTACGTTCGTGCATCAATAGGTTAAAATAGACGATGTATAATATATAAATTTGACGATAGGATAAATGAGACGATATATATTATATAAATATAGAATATTTGTTATATCAGGTGTTATACTATTACATTAATTGGATCGAATGATGAGGTAGTGTTTTAATAATGACACGAGCTTATAGGCAATACTTTTATAGTTAAACATGCATGTAATGGGTTTTTATTCGGGAGATTTTTTACATAGACTTCCTATTTGTATTTATTTTTAACGTATTGCATTACGATGTTCACCCATTGATACGGGAGCGTCAGCAAATGCAAACCGGTTTTGTCCGAGTAAAAACAATACAGCTGTACAGATTATCACCTGATAATTATAATTTTACATAGAATCGTCTAATAATATGGCCAGGGACTGTACGATATAGTTATAGGGGAGAGTGGGGTCAATTGTAACAGGGTACGATTGTAACAGAGCAAAAATTTCGAGTGTCGGGTTCTAGATTTGGTTCCTAGGTGGCGCACAAGGTGTATTTAATAAATCTACATGTACACCCCTGATGGCAACCACTTTTATGTACTTTTGAAAGAGTTACATCACAAAAGATATTTTCACGCCACGCAAGTACTTTTTTTGGTATTAGAATATTATATTGTAACAAAGTAATTTTGTTTAAACAAATAAAAATTAGTAACCGAATATGTAAGTGGACACTTTAATTAACATTTCAATAAAAAAAAAGATTAGTTTTGCTAATTAACTAGCATTGTTTTTAACAAATGAAGCTGAAATGGCGTCTTGGGGACAATTGTAACAATAAGTAAAGGGACGATTGTAACAGCTGAAAATAAATAATCTTATGTTTACAAACCATTACTTAACTCTTTAAGAACCACCAATAGTTTCCTATAGCATTTATATTATGTTGCATGTGCATTATTTTATTTGTCACCTTTCACAGCATAAATTAAAATTTTTAACCCCTTAAAGTTAAAAGTTTAACCCTTTCGGTTTCTGCTCATTATTATTTTTACTCCTAAAATATCACTACTATTTTGATCAATAAAAAAATATATCACAACTATGATAATATATATAATTAACTATGTTTTAGTTGAATTTATGAACTGTTACAATTGACCCCGTAAGTGGGGACAATTGTAACAACTGCACGACTGTCAAAAATTGTTAATAACTAATATAATAATATTTAAAATCAGGTATTTATTTTTTTTTCTAGTAGAGGATAGTCTACTTTACTCGTCTGTCAATTAATACTAATAATATATTGGATTTTTTGTTAGTTAAAAATAGTTAAGTAAAAAATGTTACAATTGACCCCACTCTCCCCTACTATATAGTATAGTTTGCTATATATTATTAATACAATGAATACTTTGCCAAGAGTTGTTTTTATTTCTGCAACAATCAACGGCAATAATATTTATTTGCCGTATTTCAATGTGTATCATGGATTCAGAAGATTTTTAAAATAAAAGCCAATAAGTAGAATATTGCCACCACATCATGGGTTTAAGCAGATTAAAAAATTAAATTGGTTTATAAAACAAAACCACCAGTTGTAGTGACTCCTCCAGTATTTAGAGTATTCATTTAAAATGACAACCCAGCTGTCACTCCCCCTGCGCGAGGGCTTAAAAAAGCAACCGATACCCTGAAGTGGCCATTTTGAAAATAGAGTTTCACTTACCGATAATCATATTAAACTCACCCCCAGAGACACTTGAAGACTTGACAGTAGAGCATTGAAAAGGAAACTTCAAAAAACCGACCCGTGATAGATGCCAAAATAGGTGGTTTCTCTCTCTCTCTCTACTTAATCCGATTTTACTAACTTTTTTCAAATAAAAACTCATTCAAACTAAATTTTCAAACAAGTACACCTGCCTCATTTTAACTTTTTGAGGGAAAAACGTTTCATCGGGATTATTATCCGAAAACAACATCCACTGGCTTATTATTTTTTTAACCGCTTCCCTTACGAATTTTTTTGAAGAAAAAAAAAATGCGAAACATCAACTTCTTTTTTATTTCAATCATAAATACAAGGAACTAAAAAGAAACACTTAATTTGCAAATTGTAAGTTGAAATTTAAATTTTTTTTATGTATAAAAAACATATAGTTTACCATCAGTCCCGAGTGATGAAGGGGAATAAATATAAATAGGATAGTTTTTAAAACAACTTTCCAAACACCAGTGCTGAAATGATACCACATTATTTTACCATTTTTCTTTCTATGTAAATACAGCAACCATCGTATATGAAATAGCACAAAACACACTCAAGGGCGAAATTCGGCAAACTTCCAGTCTATTTATTATTATTTTGGTTCCAACCGAGTAAAAATGTGATAAAACAAAACGTACACGCCCGAGTTATCTCGGGTAAATAAATATTTGCAATACCCGAGTAAACTCGGGATCATCAGGGAAGCGGTTAAAAAAACTTCACAGCAATTAAAATAGTCAATAATTTTGCAACTCTAATATATATATTTTTCACAGCTGTACTGTAACGTGTCTATTAGTGTATTAATAATGGATTGCAATAAAGAATGTAATCTTTATTACCCTATAATGAATAAATCACAAAGTTAAAGCATTCTTTGAATCCTACTAATCTTAAAAGTAATGCGAAAACGTTTATAAAAAGTTTGATTACATAAGTTTTTACAGCTTTATAGTAAACAACTTCTCCACTCAGATTTTAAAAAAAAGAGAGAGCATTTTATTTCAAAAAACACCTTTTTCTTTTATCTGATACCTTACAAAAAAACTTTTAATTGAATTTTTATTTATTCAAAAATCTTTTCATTCATTAATTTCTTCATAAAACATTTTTATATGTGTTTATGTATTAAAATGAATTTTCATATGTATTAAAAAGAAGGTAAAACTGGAAAAAAAAAATGAATGATTTTTTATTGTTCTACAATAATGTCTTTAACTGGTGTAAGGAAAGTTCCACTAGTCTAACCATTATATTTAATTTCTATTGAAGTAAGTGAGTCATACTACGAAGAAAACCTGTCAAAAGCAGACTGCCCTACAAAAAAAAAAAAAAAAAAAAAAAAAATCAGCGTAAGCAATAGAAAATTTAAAATCGAGATTTTTATATATTTGGCATCTATATGTAGTAAACTACATGTTACAAAAAAAATGTATTTCAATATAAATTTTATTTCTATTAGTTTTATGAAGTTATATTTTAGGTTCTTAATATTGGCAACAGAGAGAAAATAGTTGTCAAGTTACTTTTCTCGAAATCTAATAAGATCGTGAAAGCACTTACCTTGTTTTTTCAATTTGCTTTTTTAAAAAATAGTGTTGACATAAAGTGAATTTTTTATTATAATATAGCACAGTTTACTTCTTTGGGCTTTCTCGATGGATTCTAATTCAATTTGGACGTTGAAAGTGAAAGTTCATTTAATATATTTTTTTTTCATTCACCGCTTCCCTGAATATCCCGAGTTGACTCGGGTATGCATTTATTGTAAATATTTATGATCCCGAATAAACTCGGGCATAGCAGAATTCTTCCATATGTTTTGTTTTATCACGTTTTCAATCGGCTGGAAGCAAAGCAAAAAATAATAATAATTTGCTGCGATGGGAAATTTGCCAACATTTGTTTGGGAGTTGAGCTGTTTGTGGGACTGCAGACGTGTATTGTACAATTGTATTTACAATGGTGGATGAATTTACATCGAAAAAAGAGTAAAAAAAAAAATGGCGTTCGAGAGCGAAAGTGATAGTAATGCAGATGATTTTTCAGATGATGAAGATAGATGTGAACCTATACAAAGACTCGCATTATATTTTTTCATTTGCCCGAGATAATTTGGGATGGTAAATTAAATATTTTTTACATATAAAAAATAATTAAAATGTCAACTTAGAACTTGTGTATTATATTTTGTTTTAGTTCCTCGTATTTATTATTGAAATTAAAAAAAATAAGTTGATTTTTTACGTTTTTTTCCCCCAAAAAATTGGTTAAGGGAAGCGATTAACGAATATGTAAGTAAAACCAAGAAAAAATGGCTTAAAGTAAACCCTAAAGTGGTACTTTCGAAAATGAATTTTTTAAAAAATGGATCGAGCAAAATAGCAGTAAAAAAAAAAAAAAAAAAAAGACAACAGATTTTTTCCCCGTTACATCCCAGATCAGCAAGTATAGCAACCTCTATCACTCCTCCCAGAGATATGGGCCCAACTGTTGAGGCTACTTAATCACTCCATTCTCTTTACACAAAAAGGTCCCCCTTTAAAAGCAACAATAGACACTCTCACCTCTATGACGCCAAATGTTGCCTCCTACATTTCAATCCACCTTCTCCATACCATAGCGAAAGCAATTTTCTATCCCAAACTCCGACAGGTTGCACCGATTCCACTTTATTCTTTTTTTAATCTCGTATTTCTCTCCTATTCCGATTCAAATTTTGGATGTCACTGCCGATTGAGGTTTCATAATATAATACTACACTCCCCCACCCCCTGCAATAAAAATTTTTTTATTTTGACGATTCAATAATTATAAATACTATCCTATTTATTAACATCCTAAAATTCTGTTATAGAGTAACAGTCCCTAGCCCTATTATTAGACGCACTATAAAGGTTCTATGTAAAATCTTAATTACTCAGGTGATACTCTATACAGCTTTGTTGTTTTTAAGCTGACTGTTTTGCACTTGTTTACACTCCTGTATCCATGGGTTAAATGAGACGATAGAAAATATAAATTCTACGATTGAATAAATTCGACGTTATATTAGATAAATATAGAATATATTTATTATATCGGTTATAATAATTATCATATACTGTATAATAATTTATTATACACTATATAAAAAAAAATAGTGCGTGGAGTCCCTCCGCGCGGAAGAAGTTAAACTTTGTAACCTGCGACGTTAATTGTAGAAGAATCAGCAGTCGTAGAAGGATCACTAGTTCTATTCAACAACTCTTTTTCCTGCACCGCTCGCTTCCGTGCTCTGTAATCACGGTAATATTGTGCATTTTTCCCTCGTGGACCTCTTGAACCAGTGGAAGTGCTTGTGGTTGCCTCATCGTCTCGCCATGGAAAACGTATTTGTATTAATAATGTATGTGAATGCGTCATAATGTAATTTCAAAAGAGAAAACCTAACAATCAATTGATATTCACAAGAGACGTACCTTGACATAACCTTAAATCCGTCGCATTATCCGTGGGATTGTTTTCACTCATTTTTTACAATTGTTATCCACTAAATTTGAAAATAAAAAATACTATCCTATTAAATTATATGTGTATCAAATCAAACTGAAAAAATATTTATAGAAAAAAACAATTCGCGATCGCAACTCTCGAGTACGCCGTCTAGCGGGAGCCTGTAAATATCAGACATTAATTTATCACGTTTTCATTTAGTTCCATCGAAATCATTGACAGAATCAGACGCCATTTTTTAGCAGCAAATAAGAAACGAAATTTCCCTAAGGAAAAGGCCGAAGAACTTGAAAAAAATCTCCAGAATATTAGTAAATCTTTCAGGAACAGAACACGCCAAACATTTGAAGAAAAATTCCTCAATAATTTTTAATTTCTACTATCAACAAACTCGCAACTGATGACTTCCGATTTCGGATACTGTTACAGATGTGTGTATTAAGGTAAAATGCATTTCTTCTGTCTTCAATTCATTACGAATTAAAGTGAAGTCAACATTGCTTTCGTCATTCCATTGAATAAATATGAATTCAGAACATACAGAATTGTAATAGTTATAGCATATTCTTCTTCGTTATAGAATAGTATATATTTCTGTATCCATATAATTCGGAAAACAACAATAAAAAATTATCCAAGTTACTTGAAATAGTGCCATTTGTGCTGATTCTTAATTAATTTTAATCGTTTTCTTGGTAAGTATTTTTTAGTTTTGAAAGAATAAGTACAACTAGAATTCAGCTATTCTGTTTTTAGCTACATATTCAAATTCATATCAATTATAAAATTTTGCTGTGTAGTATGTTATCTAAAAGTAATGAAGGGATAAACTATGTATCTATTATTTGAGAATAAAGTTTTCAAACAAGGAACTTATCATTTTGGAATTCTTCGGGAATTATAAATCAGGTAAGTGCACTGATTTTTACAATAAAAAATTTGCCTGTAAAAATTTTTTTTTCATTTGATGATGGTTCTCAACAGAATGGTTTTTTACGTCTGATTAAGAACTATAAGAATAATAAAAAAAGAAACAATATGAAAGTTTTTATTTCAATGTAAAGAATTCTTAAAATCGTTTTTTTATCCTAAGAATTCTTTATTTTCCGTTTTTTAGTTTATAATTTCTTGACAAAAATTGTTCTCAAAATACTTTTTTTGAAAAATTAAATGGTATAACATTATGTGTTTATGTATACTTCTTGTATATTCCAATGTTTGAAGTAATATGATTCAGAAAAGTATGGAATAAAAATTCGGTACTTACGTATTAACGCCACCGCCGCTACAGATTTGGTGGTTTTTAAGTGCCGCTAATCTACACTTAAAATTTTTGCGACAATTCATAAAATAAAACACTTTATTTAAAATCAAAATAGTCAATCGGATTTCGGTGGAAAATGAGCCGATATAGAGTTTAGCATAGATTCAAAACAATCATATCGCCATATGAACTCTGATAAATAAGATTCCAAATGAAATAACATTTCCAAAACGTACGTTTACCAAGATAAAGTTTTATGTTGTGGGAATTGGTACGTTTTCGTTTTTTCGGTAAAATATTTCCCTCCTAAAAAATACAATTGCATCTTGTTTTGTTTTTGGCAAATCCCAAAGACGAATTTTTGTAGCACTAAAAATGGCGACAAAAAAGAATTGTTTTTTTGCTTTTGTTTCGTCAGCATTCTTTATTTTACGTTTCTTAGTTTCTAAATAATGATTTTTATTGAAACTTGAAATTTTTTGATAAAAATTGTTGTCAAAGAACTTTGTTTACAAAATTAAATTTCATAAAATTATGAGGCTTATGTATACTTTTTGTTCATTTTAATTTTTGAAATAATATGATTCTTAAAACTATAGAATGTTAAGTTTAAATGGGCCTTTCATGTTATATCATTAAATTTAGTAAAACTATTTCGGGCATTAGGTTTTAACTCTTATAAGAATATACTTCTCTTTTTTCTGCTTATGTACAAATATTTCTCACTTGTGTTTGGGATGTTCCTTCTCTAAAAAGAGGAAATACCTTTTTGTTTTCGTTTGCATAAGAAAGAATATCAAGCATTTTTCTTTTTAAAATTTAATTAGCCACAATAAAGAAGGAACGTTGCAATGCTACGTGCTTTTTTTTTCAATAATAACGACGTCTCTAGAGTAACTGAATGACTGTTTAGATAGAAATCGCAGGTATTAGTCTCATACAACAACGCCCCCTATAGTTCGTTGCGATCGCGAATACTTTTATGACTTTTATAATTTTTATGCTAGTGAGAACCAAAACAATATGGAAATGAATGAGGGAAAACTGGATCCAACCACGTGATTTCCCGGCCAATAAATGTAGTGTTAAACGTTTAACGCAATCATGTTGGAAGTCGCATAAGAAGTATAACTTCAATAATGAGACCCAATTATAAGACGGACTGAAGTGTTTATAATAATGACATGATTTGCACGAGCTTATAGGTTATACTCATATATTTAAACATGCATGCCATGGGTTTTTATTGAGGAGATTTTTTATAGACTTCCTATTTGCATTATTTTTTCAACGTATTGCATTACAATGTTAACCCATTGATACACTAACGTATAGACAAGTGCAGACAGTCGCATAAAAAACAATGCAGCTGTATAGAGTATCACCTGAGTAATTAAGATCTCATAATATAGCCAGGGACTGTAGATATTTTGGAAATGATAATTTAAGATTTATAAATACTGCCATTTTATTAATATTAGGCTGTTAATTATTTTTTTAACTAACGATTGAGTGACACAATTTTTGAGCTGACAGTGGGATGCCTGCAAATGACGTAGTGTGGGTGATAGGTTGTTGAAACGTGGCATTTGTTAGCTCTTTCCATTCCATTTCGAGTATCAATTCTCTTAGGGGACATACATTCTTTCGCAACTCTTTCACTATGTACTATTAACATGGAGACTTAACACAAAGACAGGCACCAAGTCATGTGGAACATAAACAAACTCATCGAAGTTGCAACAAAAATATATCAGGGTTACAGTCAAATACATAAACAAATAATAAATCTAAGTGAAGTAAAAGAAGCAGACGAGAAAGAATAATATTTCATCACATTCGATGTGCGATACCACTCTGCATTTAATAAACTTATCGTTCATCAACATTTTAACTTATGTGGAGTAAGTTAGCTGAAGTTTACTGCATCATTTTGCTGATAAAGATTAGCTGGTGCTGACGTCATAGGAGGTCTTTTTAAAGTGCAAGTAACCAATTCGAAAGGAAAGCAACCAATTCCAAAACTGTAGGGTATCCAAGCAGTTAGATTGCTTTTGTCCAACAAAATAGTTTTGCTTTAACTATTATCATTTTTCCGTTTTTTGTTAAAATTTTTGAATAGATTTTACTATGCAAATTTTATTGCCAAAATGTAAATTTTAATTATTTTATTTGCTAATATTATAATTTTATTTATTTATTTTGCTAACATGCAAATTTTTAAATGAAGTGCAAAATTTCCTGGATTAGCTGGTTCATTTTAAAAGTAAGAGAATGGGTTTTGATGGGTGTTGTTTATGATACAAATTTTTTTGCAATATCTTCTTGAACATTTACTATACGTGTACAGCAAAATTAATAATTTAAAAAAGATTGTTTTTAATACAAAGTCATTGTTCAACATACATTTTCAATCCTTTTAAGTTTCAATATTGAAAACAATACTGCTATTTTTTAATTAAAATTCCCTTTTTCAGTTTTTTGATGAAACAAAGAAGTGTTTCTTCTTTCATTTTGAAGGACTTATCGCGAAATAACTGAAATAGTTTTGACACTCTTTCAGCTGATTGATTATAAAAATATAACACTTGTTCCTGTATAAGCCAAAATTGTGATTTTTGTGGTTTTTGAATTTAAGAGTATTGACAAATGAATAATTGATCATCCCAGAAATCTACAGATGGTAATGATGGATGAACGCAAATGATTCTTCTTTTGTAGGGGAACCCCCGAGACCGCAAAGATTTATTGGTCCTCCGAGTACTCAACTACTTCATCCCTTTTTCAAAACGCAACAATCCGTGACACTCATAGTGCGACAGATTTGGCGATAAAACAGGATGGCTTTTCATGTACTCATTTTATTTATGATTATGGAACATATACAGTCCCCGGTTAAATTTTATTGGACGCATTATAAGATTCCATGTAAAATCTTCATTATCACGTGATACAGCTTTATTGTTTTTATGTGACTGTTTGCACTTGTTTACGCTAGTGCATAAATGGGTTAGGTTATACGATACATGATATAAATTTGACTATTGAATAAATTGAACGATATAGTGTATAAATATGGAATATTTATTATATCGAGCATTATATTAGTATATTATAACAACTGGAAAAAAATATGAGACGCACTGTAGTTTTTTTAACAATGACATGATTGGCACGACATATTTAGACATACATGTCATGAGTTTTTATTCCGGAGATTTCTTATAGACTCCCATATTTGTATTTATTTGTAACGCATTGCATGACAATGTTAATCCATTGATACAGGAGCGTCAACAAATGCAAACCGGTTTCATCCAGAGTAAAAACAATGTAGCTGTATAATTATAATTTTGCATATAGAATCTTAGAGTGCGTCTAATAATATGGACAGGGAATATACATACATTTTTAATAATTATGATAGAAAACTTTAGTCCTTTTTTTTTTAAAGATTTATGTAATAAACTTTAATTATGAAAGGAAAACCTTGACATTTTATTTACTAATATTATTTCAAAACATATGCTTCAACCTCACATTTTAAGTATCAGTAAAAATTAAGTTTTTTTGTGAATTTTCATTTTATTCTAAATAAAAGCACCGATGGTACTTATTGGTTTGTCGAACGCAAGTAAACTCAAATCCTTTTCTTTCCTTTCTTTTCTTAAATTGTTTCTATTTTAATGCTTTTAAAATAGAACAAAATGGCAGTCTACAAAAAAAAAAAAAAATAAATAAAATAAAATAGAATGACATCTATCGCTTTTTCATTATTGACTACGAGCGACGGAAAGCTTTCGAGTGCAAAATTGTGGCCGAATGAGTCGCGGCCCATTTATTGGGAATCGTTGTCTTTTGAAAGGGCATAGGATGCCGGATCAAAGCGTCACCAGGAAAAATTTACTTATTTTTTAATTATAATTATAGAAATGGTGCGTCAAAAATGTTGTCGACAATGTTCGTTATAAAATCGCATTTAAGTGAAGCAGTTTTATATTTTTTATTATTTAAAACTTAAATATTATTTTTAGAATGAAATTTTCTATAAAAATCCCCTTAAACAAAAAATTTATATCTTTCAAGAAAATTGAAATATTGATAGTTTTTTGTGTTTAGACCAGTGGTTTCCAACTGGCGGCCCGCGAACTAAAATATATTAGTTGTCATTTTTTGCGGACAATTTTCGTAAAAAATCTGTATGGGTCTAAAATACTTTTCTTGTTAATAAAAACCGAATTTCTTCGTTTCTGTGAAATTCACATACTAACGGTGCAAAAAATTTTATTTCTCTGGTTTTGCATCCAAGAAAATATTTATTCAAATACAAAAATAATCGTGTATGTTGCTCTTTTTTATTTATTTATTTTTTTTTTTTTTGTATTTTGATAATATAATTTAGCATGTGTGTATCAGAAATTTTCTCGAAGAAATTCTCCGATTTAACTTTGCGAAACCACTCATTTTGGACGAAAATATTGACACACACATTTGTAAATTTTAAATTTAAAATTTAAAAATCTATTCTCTGGTGGTTGCAGCTGACAAACCTCAATTTTCTCATTGAACATTTTGTGTGCTACTATGTAGGTTTTAATACCAACCTTTTCAAAGTCTTATATCTTAACAATTAGATATCTGTTGCAAATTAATTGCTTAATACATGGGTGCACATTAAAGTTATTGTAGCCCGAATTTTTTTTTATATGCAATTAAATATTTTTAAAAATCTACTTCTTACTTTAATTTGTAATTCAATACTTTTGTTTTGCACAACTTGATAAAAATCTGACAGTCATATTTAATGCTCCTTCAAACATAAAAGAGTCCTGCATAAAATTTTGATAAAGTTGCGGCCCACCATTTGATTTGTATTTTTAATTGCGGCCCCCGGCCTCACGTAAGTTGGAAACCCCTGATTTAGACGATAGAGAGAAAATATCTCATTTGTAATCGAATTATGAAGGCAGATTTTTCCACTTTCACTTTATATTAAAGATTTCATTCATTATTATAACATCGTCATGAATCGAAAGTTTCGATTTTTCTTTTCAAGGTGTGTCTACCACTACAAATATACAATTCCCTAAGACATCGATTCTATGCCTTATCACGGATGAAGGGTCCCCTCATAGTGTTACCCCCAATAGTGCTTAGAATTGAAAGGGGTTCATATTTTGTTTTCTATTTTAACTTATTTCAAGCGTTGTTTACTATAATTACATGTAAATTAGGATTTTCCATGACAGGAAAATATTAGCAATCATAGAGAGGAGAAGAAAAAAAAACAAGCAGTAGCACATGCATATATATATATATATATATATTAGACGTTGCCAGATTTGAAACTTGACATTCATACATGGAAATTTAAAAAAAAAAGAAGAAAAAAAAGTTTAATGCAAGAAATAAGGAATTTTTTGTTACTGTTAAAAGTCAAATTACTTCCTCCCACAAGCTGTTTTCCTTAAATTTCTTTAACAAGTACAGATTTTTCAATTCCAGATAATCGTTTATTTCCTTTATGATTTTTATAAACTTACAATTGTATATTTATGAAATTAAAATTCTCTCTGCTTTCGAAGAAACTTTAGAAAAAAAAGGAAAAACTATGATGAATGAGAAGGGAATGTATAGAGGTTACAGTAAATGTCAAGAGAATGTCCGAAATATTTGTAATATCCGATTGGATGTTCATATTTATTCGATATTTTAATATCTGCTGATAAAGATCGGAGTACCGGTCAGTGGCACCTTGAAGAAACATTATTGTAGGGCATACCGGACTATGTGAAGTCAATAATCACCCATTTCGGTCATTCGCAGTCACAGAGTACGGGTCAAAAAATGTTTTAAAATGGTTGATTTTAGTCAATAATATTTCATTTAAAAAAAAAGGGAAAATACATTTCAGCAGGATATATCTTGGAATCATAGGATTGAGTATTTACTTTATAAAGTATTGTAACGTTCCAAAGAGGTATTCCGAGTTTATCATCTTCTTCGCTATAAGAAAATTTGTTTCATCATGAATACCAATGCTCATTAAAGTTTCTTATGATTATTCTTATGCATATAATTTCTTACGCTTAAAATTTCTGCATGCTTATTACGAGTACAAAATAAGTTGATTTATTTAGAATAGTGATGTTTGGTATTTAATGATGTTTAGTAGTTTGCTTCATTGTAAACTAAGTGATTCGTGATCTATTTTTTTGTTAGTTTAAAATGTTAGTTTATACGTGATAGATAACTCCTGTTTAAGCTCAGCTGCAGCCATTTTGAATTACGGCCATTGACGGGAAGATTTTTACCCATCCAAATCAGTTGCGTTCTTTAACCCTCATTATCCAGAGTTAACTCGGGTACGTATATAGTGCAAATATGTGTCATCCCGAGAAAACTCGGGAGGGGGGGGGGGTGCAGCAGAATGTTGACTCGGTCGGAAGCAAATAATAATAATAATCTGCTGCGAATTGCCAAGTTTTATTTGGGAGTTTTGCTGTTGGACTGCACGCTTATTTTGTGTATATACCATGGTTGCTGAATTTACATAGCAATAAGAGTAAGAAAGAGAATGGCTTAGTCCTTTACTGACGTTTGTGTTGTCCTTTGCTTTAAGAACTATCATACAAGGACTCATATTTAACTTTTTTCACTTGCCCGAGAGAGTAAACTGACTTAAATGTCTCTAACAGATAAAAAAAAAAATTACAATTTGTGTATCATGTTTCGTTTCTTGTATTTATGAATGAAATAAGAAAGAAAAATGTTTTAATAATTGGTTTATAAAGTAACGCTAAAAGTAGTTGAGCCAGAATTAATGTCTACACACTACACTACGAAAAAGAGTGCAGTAGTTTCACTACTAGTATTTCTGACCACTGGTCAGGACATCCATAAGAAAGAGGGAATTGCTGAGGTCATCCATAAGAAATGGGATGGTTTAACCGTTCTGTGATATTATGTATAATTCTTTCCTCCTTTTCCCTTCTTCACTCAGATACTTCCCAAAATCACAATTGGCCAAATAAATGGTAACCAGTTAACAACACAAATATTTATTAACAAAGAAAAAAGAATGAAGTTTGAAGAAAATTAATATAACCAATCCACCTAAACAATTCGCTTCCGCTCTCCATCAGAGCGTTCCCTCCTCTGTCTTTTTACAACATCTACCTTGATGACAGCGCCATCACAACATGGAGGCATGACACCCCCCCGACAAGATTGCGCTACACCTGGTATAGCGAAATCTGATCTACACAATAGGATAATATATATATATATATATATAAAAATATATTTAACACTTAATTGTAAATAAAACATATGAATAGAATACTTGTTACAATTACTTACACATAAAATATGCAAAACGAGAATGAAAATAGTAGAAATATGACAGATGTATAGTTGTATTAATATAATTAATAAATGTATTGGTTATAACACATAATATATACAAATCAAATTTCTATAAAACTGGTATATATAAACAATTACAGATGAAAAGAATCCTTGATACAATTGATACGATATTGCAATAGATATTCAATTTCAATAATACTCATATATATATTTACAGATGAAAAGAAGCCTTGTTATAAAGCAGGTTATCATATGTTAGATTGTTTTTTAATAAGTACACAAAACATTTAATCACTTACTAGTCTTGATAGACCATCAGCATTTTTTAATTGAGCACCTGGGCAGTGTGTGATATGAATATTGTACCTTTGGAGAGCTAAAGCCCACCGTTGCAACTTAGCAGATTGGGGTGCTGACTTCTGTAAAAATATTAAAGGATTATGATCAGTTATAATGTCAATATTCGCACCAAACACGTAATTTTCGAATTTTTTAATCGACCATACTACAGCATACGCTTCACGTTCAATTGTAGCCCAGTTCTGCTGCACTTTGTTCAGTTTTTGGCTAGCAAAACTGATGGGGCAAAGTTGACCGTTATCATCTCTTTGGGATAAGCAAGCACCAACACCATAGGAACTTGCATCACACTGTATAACATACGGTTTTTTAGGATCTGGAGTATAAAGAGAAGGAGCTTCAATCAACTTCTTCTTTAGTTTTTGGAAGGATAATTCCTCTACGTCAGTCCAAGGAATAAGCTCTGGAACTTTCTTTTTGGTTAAATCCGTCAATGGTTTTGCTATCTCAGCATAGTTTTGTATATAATTTCTGTAATAATTAAAGAGACCTAAAGCACTTTTTAAAGCTGACTTGGTTTTAGGTGTTTCGATGATTTTAATAGCACGAAGCTTTTCAGGATCTGGTTCATGTCTACCATCTCCTATAATATGACCTAAATACTTGATTTGTGTTTTTGCGAAAACACATTTCTTGACATTAACAGTGAATTTTAGATCAGTTAATTTAGACAGTACCATATCTAATTGTTTAAGATGTGTATCCCAGTCACAAGAAAATATAGCTATATCATCGAGATATGCTTTGCAGAATTCACGATATTCACTTAAAGCACTGTTCATCACTTTCTGAAAGGAAGCTGCTGCGTTGCGGAGACCAAATGGCATTACCTTCCATCTATATTGGGCTCGATGAGTTTTAAATGAAGTAAGATCACGGCTTTCCTCTTCTAAAGGAATTTCCCAGTACCCTTTTAATACATCTAGGCAAGTTATAATTTTAGCATGTCCAATTTGGTTGATGAGATCTGATGAATTTTCCATTGGGTAATCAAAGGGTTTTGTTACAGCATTTAAATGTCTGAAATCGATGCATAAACGCATACTACCGTCCTTCTTTGCCACGCAAACTACTGGGTAAGCAATATCTGCTTCACTGGGCTCAACAAGACCTAGATTTTCTAATTCTGAAATTTGCTTGTCAACTTCAGTCTTTAAAGATTCGGGGATTTTGTAAATGTAGGGTTTCTTCCTCTCAGCACCTGGTATTAATCGAATTTTATGTTCACCTACATTAGCGACTTGTACTTTACCAGAGAATAATGATGCATGCTTGTGCAAAAGTTCAAGCAACTCGGTTTGTTTACTTTCTTCTAAATGACTAACATCTACCTCAATGTTATCTTTTCCTAACGAAGGTGTTATAATTGGTGTAGGATGAATTTCACCAAATTCAACATCATCTTCGAAAATAACTCCCACGGTTTGTGTTCTAGCATGAAAATGTCTTATTTTGTTAGCATGAATATGTCGCACATTGCCATCTGGTAATTTAACCTTATATGAATTAGGATTAACTCGTTCTATTATTTCGCCTGGTCCTGTCCATCTTGCGTATAGTTTATTCGAAGAATCCGGAATGAGTAAATAGACTAATTCACCTTTCTTAAACTCCTTCATTCTTGTACTTCGATTAAAATAATGAGCATAAGAATTTTGTTTCTTAGTCGTAGTCAAAGAAGCGAGATCTGCGGCCTTTTCCAAATTTATTTTTAATTCCTGTAAATAATCTACAGCCGAATTGCTAAGATTTAGGGGTAATGGAATCTCACCTGACCAAGAAGATTTTAGAACTGACAAAGGGCCTCTAGCTTCGCGTCCATACATAAGTTTAAAAGGAGATATTCCCGTCGTACAATTTGGTACTTCGCGGTACGCAAAAAGTAAATATGGAATATGTTTATCCCAATCGGTAGGATCTGAACGGATAACATGGTGTAACATCTGTTTAAATACCCTATTCCATTTTTCTACTAAACCATTCGAAGCTGGGTAAGATGGAGTGGAAAATCTAGGACTTGCTCCTAACCTATTTTCAAATTCTTTCGTCAATTGCGAAGTAAAATTAGTACCCTGGTCACTACAAATTACTTCTGGAATTCCGGTACGCATGAATATCTCTAAAAGGGCATCGCATGTTGTCTTAGCAGACAAATTTTTTAGTGGGACGACTTCGGGCCATCTAGAATTTTGATCAATTAAACATAAACAATACTTATGTTTTCTACCCGAGGGTGGAACAATTTCTCCAATTAAATCTATATTTACAGTGTGAAAAGGATATGGAGCTCTAACGACAGGGGTTATAGGAATTTTATCAGATTTTCGCTCCGGACTTTTTAATTGACAATTTTTGCAAGTTTTACAATAATTTTCAACATCTTTTGAAACATTAGGCCAATAAAAAGATAATTTTATGCGTTCCTTAGTTTTTCGTATTCCTAAATGATTCTCATTATGAGCTAATTGAAGAACTTTATCCCTATAAATTTTAGGTAATACTAATTGATATATTGTATCGCCACAAATTTTATCTTTATGAAATAATAAATCATCCCGCAAAAAGAAATTATTCTTTTTCAAACTAGCATCTTTAAAAGACTTTTTTAAAGTTAAACAATCTTTCTGCATTTCTCGAAATTTATTAGCCTCCGAATATTCATCGCTAGAACTGCATAATTTATTAGTATTCGACATTAAATGAATACCGCACCCTGTTTCACTTTCTTCGGATTGAGAAAATGAATCCTCTGACCTTGGTGAACTTTTATTCATTTCTTCCCCCTCGTCTACTGACGGGTCGCATTCTAAAACTAAAGTGTTTTCGATTTTAGCTGAATCATCATTTTGATAAATCAAAGAATTATAAGCGTCCGGTGTAATTAAACAAGGGATGTTTAGTTTATCTGTTAAAGCAAACAAAATATTTGAACTATAAAATAGACAATCGTCAGGGTTTTTATAATAGACTGGCAATATAGCTAATTTCGCCTCGACTTGTTCTTTAAATGCGGATTGTAAAATTATTTTTCCCTTAGCTTCTATTTCTAAAGACGGAAGTAGGGTCGTATTCAAAATTGAAATCTCAGCCCCGCTATCAATGATCGCGTCTATTTGTCTACTTGCAATAGAAATGGAGACTTTTTGTAACGGGTACAAATTAATTTCATTTAAAGTTTTAGAACTCTGCAAATGTTTCGAATTTATATTTGTAACCACTGCAGTATTATCACTGGATTTATTCATAGACGTTTGTGTGTTACTTCGCGTTTTGTTTTGAATATCATTACCGGCTTTATTTGAATGATCATAGTATTTATTTCTTCTGTTTGGGCAACTCTTAGCCATATGTGAGTTACTAGAACAGATATAACATTCGCGTGTGTGGGGAAAATATTTGTTTTCTCTAGTAAATGGGGTTTTTCTCAAAGGTGGTGGAACATACTTAGTGTTTCCATTCGGATTGCGATTGTTAACCGAATTATCATACAATTCTGAGAAATTTCTACCTTTAGAGGTAAACCAATTATCGCACAATTCAGCGATCTGCCTAGGTTTAAGCCAAGTATCTAATTGTTTTATTCTAACATAGCTTCGAGTTTCGTTGTCTAACGCACTTTGTAATCTATCGCTAACTATTAATTCATTCAGCGTCTCAAAATCTTTTACATTTTTAAGTTCACAATAAAAATCCCAATTGGCTCTTAATCTACTAGCAAATTGCATATGGTTTTCATTTTTAGATCTTTTAGCATTTAGAAAATTTTCTAGGCAGGCTTCTGGGGTAGGTTGAAATTCTTTTAAAATTAAAGCTTTAACTTTAGGATAATCTTTTATTTCTTCCGCGTTTGCGTAAACTACCAAATGTGCTGCTCGTTCACCTAACAAATTAAATAATATTTCGACTTTAAATTCTTCCGGGACATTTTTTATTACAAATGCTTTTTCAAGAGACGTAAAAAATAAATTCCAAGATTCGGGTTTACTAGGAACGGAAATAGTTAAGGTTTTAACGCTTTTGATTAATGTTTCTAAGTTATTTGAACTAAAATCATTCCCTACATTGGAGTTACAGCTATTACTCTCTGTCTGCATTCTAGTTAATTCTAATTGTGCTTTAACAATCTCAAGCCTAGTCTTCTCGAGTTCTAATGCTGCTTCAGTTGTTGTTTTGTTTTGATTCTTTTCTGCATTTAACAATTCTGCTTCTTTTTTCTCTCGTTCAATACGTTCGGTAACTGTAGTAATTAAAAATTCTTTAACAAAATCAAAGTCATTTTTAAATTGATCACTTTTTTCTATCAAATCTTTTAAATCAACAACTTTATGCTCCGATTTTACTTCTAAACCTAATTCTTCGGCAGCTACGACCAAATCTTCTTTTTTCATCCCCCTTATGTTAAACATAATTGTTCTATTTATTTCTATTCCCAAAATAATTATAATTTCTCTAAATCTCCTACAACTCTCTACTATCTAATACAGTTATTCTCCTCTTTAAGAATATCACTTTAAATCAATACTTCTCATAATTCAATTCTTAAAATGTTTCTTATAAACAGAATATGATAAATCTCATACCTTGATTTATGCTCTGGTTCTCGAAAGAGAGCGTGCTGTGATATTATGTATAATTCTTTCCTCCTTTTCCCTTCTTCACTCAGATACTTCCCAAAATCACAATTGGCCAAATAAATGGTAACCAGTTAACAACACAAATATTTATTAACAAAGAAAAAAGAATGAAGTTTGAAGAAAATTAATATAACCAATCCACCTAAACAATTCGCTTCCGCTCTCCATCAGAGCGTTCCCTCCTCTGTCTTTTTACAACATCTACCTTGATGACAGCGCCATCACAACATGGAGGCATGACACGTTCGATAGCTGTCATTCTTCCACCAGATGATTAACCGTTATACACTGATATTTATAGGGGATACGAATGAATTCTGGGTGATGAAATTCTTGAACTAAAAAAATTTCATGTTTTCAAAATTTTAATTTCTTTTTAACAAAACAGTTAAATTTTGAATGACTCAAAGCAAAGTATAGTGGCAAACTATAGTTCAATATAGTGGGGTTTGACTGAAAAAAAAAAGAACATAATTCATTCTTTTTTTAGTTTTTTCGAAACACGTTCTTCCAGTAAACCGTTCAATTAATAACAAGTGGGGGAAAAAAATGCAATTTTTACTTTTAGAAGAAAATTATTTATTTGTGGCAAATATAAAAGTGAAAGGAGACGTAAAAACTTAGAAAAATATATTATTCTTCACTTATTCCTGCATTCACGATCAAATACTGTTCGTTATATTATTCTCATCGCTTGATTGGTTGAATTCAAAAAGAAACCTTGGACACGCATGCGTTGCTTGTCCGCAAGGTCCTCACCATAGCAACTGCAGTGTTGATGACGTACCCCATTCTTTATTTCGGTCCCGAGAAATGATTCCTACGAAATCCCAAAGAATTCCTTTGCCCTGCTACCCGGGTATGTGATTCGGGGCAAACAGAAGATAAAAGAAGACGTCAATCGTGGAATTTCTTCGCGGAGTATTGAGGGGGCCCAAAAAATGCTTTACTGAAAGCAGAATGGGGAAGCACAACAGCAAACTAACACGGGAGGAATTGGAAGAATTAGAGGAATTGACAAACTGTAAGTATTGCTTCTTTTTTTAGAATTATGCTCATACATTATAATTATTTAACACTAAAAATTATTATTACGTAATTATGATAGTATTCTATTCTTGAGAAAGTTGCTATAAATTAATGCATCTAAAGATTTAAAATGATAAGAATTTTTGGAAATCATTGAAATCAATATGAGTGAGAGAAAAAACTAAAAATGTGATGACACAATTATTAATTAATTTGATTTAATAAATTTGTTACATATTTGTTATATAGTTAATATATTTAATAAATTTGGCTAGAGTTTTTTCTAAATACACATTTTTAATGTTTTGTGTACTGCATGTAAAATCTTATATTTGTTTAAATTGTCATGAATTGACTTTATGAGCTGCTGTTATAATGTTCGTAATATTTTTATATAAAAAAAAAAATTATTATCTAGCATTAAAAACTATTATCGACACATTATAGAATTCCTACATTCGTTCATTTGAGACAGTTGTAATCCATTTATGGGAAGAAAATATTTTAAAACTATAAGAAATTTATTAGTAAAAATTATTGAGCCATTCAGAAAAAAAATGAGTGATACACTTTTTATAACGAAATATTTGCTTTAAGTTTATTTTAAGTAATTCAATTTTGTTTTTGTTATAAACGGACTGTTTTGATATTCGTTAAATTGCGAATATATTATTATCTATAACATTAGTGTAGCGACATTTTTATAAACATGCCTAATTCTACCATATCCGGTCAAATGACCGGACTTCTTGATGGAATGTCAGAAATATGGATGTTAGGAAGGTAATAAACTAAAAAAAAAACTTTATTATAATGAAACAAAATTGCATATTTACAATTTTTATGTATTACGAACACAAAGAATAAGAATTTTTTATTCATTGCTCAACTCATTTTTTGCATATACAGGGTGCTTCCATTGTACATTTTCCGCATACATATTTCTTCTAATTATTATTATTTCTATAATTCTTAAAATTAAAATTATAAGAATATATAAGAATAAATATATAATTATTATAATAAGTAAATTATAATAATTATAACTATTATAATATACATACATTATAATGATTATAATTCTTATAAAAATATATGAGAATTATAATTCTTATAAGAATATATAAGAATTATTGTTCTTATAATTAATATTATTTCTTCTAAGAACTTGATTGTTTTGACATTTTTCTGGACAAAAACTAATAGTGAGTTAGAACTGAAGTAAAGCTATCAGCATAAAGCTAATGTACATTTAGTTTTCTGACACAAAAATGCCCACCTTTTTTTGAATTCACAGTTATTCTGACAACAGTCTTTGCAGACATCGTCATTTCTGATATCCTTATAAAGCAATACACTTTGTTCTCCCGGTTGTGGTATACTATTACAAGTATTATTCGTAACAAACAATAATAGAATATTAACTGTATATAATTGTTAGAAAAGGATGATGAGCGCATTTATTGCGGTCTTTTGATCGGTATGTTTAGTGTTAATTCAACTAAATTAATATTTGCTGTATATGTTAATAACAACCCCAAGTGAACAATCCTAATCTATCTAAATCTGCTGATATTCTCAGTGGGTTAGAGTCCATCCAGAAGTTTTCGTGGTTTTCCTCACCATCAAACGCAAATGCGGGAGAGTCCTCTACAAAGGCAACCAATACTGAAGGTACCCAATCCCTGGGTTGGGTTCAACGACGGCTAAAATAAAATCTAACTAAATCCATTCACTTTGCAGTTAGCAATAAGTCTCAATTGATTATTTTACCTTTTTAGTATATTCTGTTTACGCATTGATTTGACTCAGTTGTTGTTTTTTCTGGCATTTCTATTTTTCTCGTTTGTGCAAAAATACTTAATGGAAATCACGAAATAATATTTAAGAAGAAAGCAGATTTCGAAATAATGAATTTCAAAAGGCTAAATAAATGTTCTTGTCTAAGAATAGTTTTTGTGTTCTTTTGTTAAAACGGTTTTAGTATTCATGGTGGAAATCTTTTCTTTGCGTGTGAAAGGAGAGAAACCAACGCCCTGGCGGAAAAATGGGTCAAATTTCCCTCTCCAATAAAAAAAATTCAATGCAAGTATTTTTTAGGTTGAAAAATTTTAAACGACGCATTTAAGTTTTTTCCCCTCATTTTTTTGAAAATTGAAAAAAAAAAGCATAAATGAAGTATAATTAATTCTTTAATTATACTTTCGGTCTGCTTATTATTTCTTTTCTTTTTCCTTCCATCTGCGCATTAAATTAGGGGGCGTTGTATTTTCATTCATTTAATTTTAGTTAAAGATTTGTAGTGTGTTGTGTTCTTTGGTTTTAGGATTTATTATTTTTTAGTATGCTTTTGAACATCGTGTTCTTTTGTATTAGTTTAAGTATTATACTTTTGTATTTTATCTCCTCTCAACCTTGACAAAACCTTTAGGGTACAGAGAGAGTTTCCGGGGATGGTACCCCCTGACGACTTCAGTTTTCATTGTTTACTTCTTTATATATTCCATTGGTTTCAATATTCTTACTGAATTTCTGCTGCTGTATTTCCACTAGAAATGTAGTTTCTTTTTTAATAATTTTGATTTCTCTTCTTATAGTATAATTAAAATACTTATTTTCTAATCTGAAACACTTTCACCTTTCACAATCTTCTTGGGGCGCCGTCAGCCACACTTTTCCCTTCCCCCCTATTGTTTGCAGATTTCACGAAAGGAAGAAAAATCTGAAATTATAAAGGAATTACGATTATGAATTGATAGAGGAGCGTAAACAAAAGCAAACCGGTTTCATCCGAGTAACATAATTATAATTTTACATAGAATCTTTCTAATAATTTGGCTAGGGACTGTAGTAGTCTTTGAAAGAATTATACTAATCTTTAAACTTAAAACATTTAAAAAAAGTATCTCCTTTTTTGAATAAAATTAAAATGAATAATGAAATAGTATCCTATATTTTAAACTTAAAAAAAATATTTGCAAACGAAAAATTATTTTTCTGAAGCTTACAATTTTACTTAAAAATGAGTGCTTTCATCTAAACTAAAAATTTCAAATCGCATAAAACAAATTTAAGAAACTCTATGTTAAATTATTTTTTCAATGACCTCATTTATAATAATATAAAAAATAAAAATATTACGCACTTTTTTTTCCAGAACGAAACTGATAATAAAATTCAAAAACGGAACGATATTATTTAACAACTTTTTCTCCTACAAATAAATAATAATAAAATAAAAGAATGATAAAACTAAATGATTTGACCAGATGAATTGCATTTGCGTGACTATTCAAAACTAATTCGTTCCATTTTTACCATTCTGGAAATTCAATATTTGATTAGTACAGTGAACGAGATACATAATTCTTAAAAAATTCTTTATAAAGTTTCATTTCAAATTAATCTAGAACTATCGATGATTTCATCCATAAAAGATTTAATATTAAAACGATAACTCTCAGACAGCAGAAGAGTGTCTGGGCATGTTGCCAAAACGGAAAATTCGCATTCAAGAAAAACAAGTGACCTCAGCAGGGAAAGAGGGATCGATGCTGCTCCTTTCAATTTCATTAAAAAATAAATTATTTCATTTAAAGTGGAAAAGCGCCTTTTATAAGTGACATTTTGCAGGAATCTTTAAATGGAATTTCTGCGAAAAGATCTCTGCAAGACGAGTTCAATTCATCATTGTGTAGAAGTTAAATTTTAGAGCATGCAAGGTTCGCATAAGTTACATAAGTTAACATTTATATATAAAAAAGTGGCAACAGACTTGATACAGAAATAGAACGCTTTGCTTTAAAATATTTGTCGCTGTTTATTATTATTTATTAAAATACTTTTTTGAAATATCTTCTCGCTTCTGAACTATATTTCATTTAAACTAAATTCCTTGTGTTTCAACCTTACCTTATATTCAAAAGAATTTTTTTTTGTTGTATAAATTACGTTATTAAATGACAGAAGCCTATACAAAATCGAACTATTTTTCTCTTTAACGTTTAATCCTATTTATGCCAAGCAGTTCAAAAGGCTGTTCTTTTTTCCTTTTTTTTTAAAAAAAGAAAGAAAAGAAAAGAAAAAGAGGTGGCACTTATTAGGATATATTCTGCAGAAATCGGATATTTTTTTGTCTACCTTGATATACTTGAACCTGAAGTGGAACATTTTTTAAAGCTTAATATAACAGTACTTGAAATACCATTTTGTTTTCTTTCATGAAACTTTTTTAAAGACCGCTTTTGGTGACTGAGCATTAATGGGTTTAAAATATCAGAAAAACATATTTCAAAGATTTTTTTTATTCCATTAGACTTAAAAACTTGCATTATTATTTTTATTTTTATATTTTCTATAACCTATTTCTTAAATTCCAAATACATACTTTAAATGATAAGCATGATGATGTGTAGTGAATATTATAATTTAAAAAATTTCTGATTAAACTTATTTCATTCAGAATTTATCTTCTGCTATGACAATCCAATAAATGTGAGAAGTCATTTTTAGCTTTATAATAGATAGTCGATTGTTTGACCCATTATAATAATAATACAACTGCGAAATCCTTTACATTGCACTCCAAGAAGACATGTGACCTATGACGTCAGCCAGTCTTTATCAGCAAAATGGCGTATTAAACTCTCTACATAAGTTAGAATGTTAATAATGAACGATAAGTTAATTACTAAAAACGGATTTTATATCATGAAAAATATCCTGTTCTTAAAACGACACTTTTTACCTCGTAGAAAGATAAAAATTGATAGGAAGATAAAAATTGATTAGAAATGTTAGAAGAAAAATTTTTGCTCGAACTCATTTGGAACTTATTTTGATAAGTTACAAAATAGAAAAATGATTAAAGAATGAATGTTGTATATGTTGCTAATATTGATGAAAGAGCTATTTTAAATGAAGGTATATTATTGTTCATCGATTACAGTCATTGTAAATACTGAGTTTTAAAACTTTTATCTGCATTTTAGAAAGAAGCATATTATTGTTTTTGAAAAATAACTCCATCCATTATAATAGTACTCAACTGGCAATGTTTTGTACATAATTTATATTGACGTAAATAGTATATATAATAGAGAATAAAAGTAGAAAACATTCTTTGCGAGAAATTTGAGCAGGGGAAAAATACAATTCCCCCCTGATAATAATAACCTAGAAAAATATAGTTTATAACTGTATTTTCCCCCTGCTTATAATGGCGTATAACCCTACCAAAACTGTATTACTTCGTAGTATAGTTTTGGTAGGGTTGTACTAGGGCTACACTAATGGTCATTACAGGCTCTACTAAAACACACTTTTTTAGATCAATGGTGAGAGTCATGCTCAGGGGATAAAACACCCAAAAGTGACCCTGGTTCAAATCCCAGTGACGGCTGGAATTCTGCACCCGGCTCTCACCGACCGCAGAGCTGACGTAAAAAATATCCTCAGTTGGTAGATGGATCATGGGTTAGAAACCCCTTGCAGTTAAGCTAACCCATCGAGTTTTTCGTGGTATTCCTCTCCATGTAACGCAAATACGATAGAGTTTCACTCAAAAGACCTCCACGAAGGCAAATTTCTCCCGATACTTGATCCAGAAGTTCCCTTGTCTTCCGTATTGGGTTCAATATGGCAAAGCTACGGAGTTGAAGATTGTTAGTCGTAAGCTCTAAATAGGATCGGCTGTTCAACGATGAAATAAAATGGTCACCATCGATCGAAGACCGAGAATGAATAAGCAACGACGAACTGATCCGATGTCTGTAAATGACACTTTGGAGGGGAAAGGATGGGAGTAACTAAATTTTTGACCTTCCTCATTTAGGGATTAAAACAAAAATGTTTGAAATCATGTCTTTATATTTGTTTAATATTTTTTGCGTCTTTTTCAAACTTAAATAGGTTCGATTAATTTTGCTATTCACCTGAAACTGAAAGAAAAACAATTTTGAAAGCACGTTGATCATTTTTAAAAATTGTCATTCATTTTTTTCCCCCCAGCAATTTAAAATAGTATAAACTATGTTATTCATTTAAGAGAATTTATGGTGTTTTAGTGCATTTTTTTCAGCCATTTTTCACTACGGAATATATTTGTCATTCGAACTATATCATAAAAAAGTGATATTAATACTAACAAAAAGCCTTCCCTAAGTAGAAACTTTCCGAAATATTCTAACTTGATAAAATATATCACCCCTCCCCCCTTTCATTCTCTTTAAATAAACTGTAAAAAAAGAATTCTGAATAATTAACTCATTTTGTTCGTCAGTCAATAAATTAATTCATACACATATATTAACAATTCTAATGAATGAGTCATAGAAACTAGATAAAAATGCATTCAAACAATACGTTTAACAAAAGAAATATTCAGAAAAATGATTGGCTAAAATAATCACAGAAGTCTAAAAAAAAAAGAAAAAAAAATAGAAGTAAAGGTTAATAGTGAATTCCATCATAATGATCCAAGGGTTGGCCCACTGCCATAATATTTAGCGATCAAACCAGTGCGTGTGTTTCGATGCCTTTCGTATTTCTTTTTTTTCCTCCCCTCAATGATTTTTCAGGAAAACATTTATTTATGAATGATTGAATGTGTGTTGCCAGGTGCACAATTCGAAACGTGACACTCTCCTTGTGTTTATAACACAATCAAAATACAGAGTAGAAATATATAAAAAAATATATGAATGTCGTGTCACATTAGAAATAAAGTTTTCAGCAAACATTTTGAGCAAAACTCTCATTACTTTGTTTCTCAGGGAGTGATGGATTCTTCATAACAATGCATTGTAGAAAAAATGTTTTTTAATTGTATCTTCACAAAATAATTTTATAAACAGGGGAATCATGTAGTTCCCTACTATACTTGAATAATTATTCATTATTAAAAAATAGTATTCGAGTATTCCCTCATACTCGAATAATTCGCAAAACTCTGAGTAAGAACTTCGATGGCTGAGGGCGCTCGCCTTCCAATGAGGTGACCGAATTCCAGGGATGGCAAGTCGATACGAATTCCGCATCCGGTTTGCACCGACCACAGTGATAACCTCAAAATATCCTCAGTAGTAGACGAATCATGGGTCCCCTTGCCGTCAGACTAACCGTGAGAAGTTCTCATGGTCTTCCTCTCCATGCAACGGGCTAGCTCCATCAAAAAGTCCTCCGCGAAGGCAAAATTTCTCCCCGTTTCAGGAGATCCCTTGTCTTCTGGATCGAGTTCATAATGTCAAGGAGTTGAACATGAATGGTCGTAAACCCGAATATTGGGTTCAGCGACGGTTATACAAATAAATAAAAGAAACCTCTTTAAGGTTTAGAACCATATATATGAGGACCCTATTTATATATTTAGAACTCTTTGTAAGTTCTTACACATTTTTTTATACATACTACGATTTCTAAATTATTTAGCGTAATATTATTTTGATGAGACCGTAGAGTTATAATTACCAAAGTTAATTTTAAAAAAAGGATAGAAAATCAACAAAAAAAAAAAAGTTCTGACGATCACTGGTTACCCATGGGTCAAATGATTTTTCTTTCTGGATGGTTAAACATTTCATATCATGAGTTGCAATGTACGTTTGTCGTCGGATAGATTTTGCCTATGTACTTGTTTCACAAAATAGTTTTCCTTCTTCAGTATTCATTTTTATATTGAAATCTACCGTCAAGTCAGTCATTATACGTCAATAATAAAAATACTTTCAATTATTATTATGTTAATGCATTAAAAATGACTGCTAGTGAAAATAAAAAGAAAAAACATCAGCGGTCGCCATAGCAACGCATGCAATGACGACGCATGCGCACTGCTTACTATTACTCTTGAACACAGTTGAATAGTGTGATGACTGCCCAATAAATTACAAACGCCATAAAACTCAAAACAAGACCCATTTTGCCAATGAGTAAAGACAGTCATTTGGGTATACAACTGCATTCCGGTTTATATTTGGAATTAAAAAAGTCCATAATAATAATAAAAATAAAAAAAGAAAGATTGTTAATGTCCACACAAAACAGGGGTGATAACTTATGAAAAAGTCATTTATTCGAACTCAAAAAGGTGCATCTACAATCAAAATTAAATGAATGTCATTTAAAGTAATGAAGAATTGACATATATTAATCTCAACACTAATTTGTAAACTGCTGTTTGTAGAAAATGCAACACCATGAAAGAATCATCAGAATCAAATGAAATTTAATGCAGAAACGACTTGTACTGATACAAATAAATGATGAAATTTTCAAAACAAAAGAAACAAATTAAGCGTCCGAAATCAGTATTTGGTGCAGCCACCACGCGCTGCAATAAGTGCTGCTATACGACGTGGCATGGAGTCAAACAGATGTTGAATATCTGCTTGAGGAAGAGAATTCCATATCGCTTGTATGCGCAACCAAAGTTCGTCTTTGGAAACTGCAGGACGCGGATCACGAGTGAGACGCCGACCAACCATATCCCACACGTGCTCAATAGGCGACATATCCGGCGAATAAGCAGGCCAAGGAAGAAGTTGCATGCGTTGTGCTGAACAGAAGTCTCTAACAGTCCGCGCAACATGTGGGCGTGCATTATCCTGCTGAAAGATAGCTCCAGGGATGCCTTGAAGGAAAGGAACGACTTCGGGCTGTAGCACTTCACGGACGTATCTGTTGCTATTGAGATTACCCTCAATTCGTATCAAATTGGATCGTCCATGATACGAAATCGCACCCCAGACCATAACTCCGGGTGTTCGACCACTATGTCGTTCAATAATACACTCAGGAAGGCAGCGTTGACCGGCATAACGTCTAACACGAACACGGCCATCATGGGTCCACAAATTGAAGCGTGATTCATCTGAAAAGACAACTTGGTGCCAATCAGCTCGCCAGTCTCTGTGCTCAAGAGCCCACTGCCGACGCAGCCGTCGATGATCCGCCGTGAGGGGAATCCTGTATAATGGCACCCTTGCACGCAATCCACGGCGCAGCAGACGACGACGAATTGACGAAGCCGACAATTGTACACCTGTAGCAGTAGACCAATGTGCTGCCAGCTGCCTGGAGGAAGCTGTGCGATCATTCACCGCCATGCGGAGCAGGTGTCGATCATCGCGCTCTGACGTCACCTTCTGTCGTCCAGTGCCTGTTTTTCGAGTTGTTCGGTGCTCGTCGGTCCACTGCTTCCAAACTCGCATCACTGTGGAACTGTTCCGCTGCATACGAGCTGCTATTGCGCGATAGGAAACTCCTCCTTCTCGAAGGCCGATTATCCTCCCTCGTTCAAACTCCGTAAGTTGCTTGAATTTCTTATTCTTCCGTCGTGGAGGCATACTCAGGTCTCACTAAACGTTTGCCACTAACAAATAATCATAGACTATTTTCAACGTCCCGCTACAGCACTTTATTTATACGCTTTCAGCATCAATTCAGAGGGCGCTGCGCGCGCCACGCACGCGCGATGGCTCTGAAACTTTATTAATTTGCATAATATCCTATAATTGACATTTGCTGCGAATTTCATTTGATTCTGATGATTCCTTCATGGTGTTGCATTTTCTACAAACAGCAGTTTATAATAGACTATACTAAAAAGAACAATTTGAACGCAAATAATATAGATCTGAAAACCATTATTAAAATTGATTTATTATTCTATTATCATTAACAGTTTTATAATTAACTATTTCTCCTCGAGATATGAGAAATAATTTTTTTTTCACTGGAAAAATGATTAGAAAAATGACATACATCTTTTATGTCTTAAAAATTATGTATCATCATCTTCAAAATCTATTGACAATTTCCACTCCATCAACACAATTCACAACTCTTTTTTTTTAATATTTAGAAAACACTCGTTTATCACAAAATTGTTAACTTTTATTGAGATAGTGTTGTCAAGAAATCATTGAGAGTTAAAAAAGAAGAACTGCTAAATTTTAAATTAAATGTCCTCAGGAAGACTGTGAATGCTGATTCATAGAAACTGTGCAGAGCAAAAGTTAATATTAAAATAAATTTTAAAAAAAAACAGTATAATTTATAACATATTATCACTTTTAGTTGAAATTCTGAAAATAAAATATATTAATGAGAGAGCTTGTTTTACAAATTTCTATAAAATATTTAAAGTGTGAAGAAGTGTTGCCAACTATTTCAGAGAGGAGTAAAGAAATAAAAAAGTTATTTAACCGCTTCCCTCGATTATCCCGAGTTAACTGGGGTATGTGTATAGATTGCCAATATTTATTATCCCTAATAAACTCGGGTATAGCAGAATTCGTCTGTACGTTTTTATTCGGCTGGAAGCGAAACAAAAAATAATGCTTTGATGGGAAGTTTGCCAATATTTGTTTGGGAGTTTTACAATTTGTGGGACGTGTTTTGTATAATTGTGTATACGATGGTTGATGAATTGACATAGAAAAAAAAAAAGTAAAAAAAATGGCGTTCGCGACCTAAAGTGAAAGTAACGCAGACGATTTTTCAGATGATGATGAGGTGAACATATACAAAGACTGATACATATTTAACTTTTTTAATTTGCCCGAGATCATTTGGGATAGTAAACTGAAGGTAAATTAAATATTTTTTACGCATAAAAAATTAATATTTCAATTTAGAACTTGAGTATTATGTTTTGTTTTAGTTCCTTGTATTTATGAATGAAATAAAAAAAAATATGTCGATTTTTTGCATTTTTTTTTCTTCAAAAAAACTGGTAAGGAAAGCGGTTACCAATTTTTTTGAAAAGAAAAGCGACAAATCAAATTTTTTTTTTGTTGATAATTTATGAAAAAATCGTTTATTAGAAGTCATTTATTATTCAGGAATTTCCAGGGTAAAGAAAAAAAAAAGAATGTGTCAAGAGATGGATGGAGTTTTTATTTTATTTACTCATTCGCAACGAAAAATATTGAGAAATAGTGTGTGCAAATATTGTAAGCAATTTTCTTTTTTAAAAAATAAGCTTCATGCGCTTTAATTATTGAAGTTAAAAACTTATCCACTCAAAACGAGAAGAGCATATTTTTCTTCTTCTCAAAAACAATTGAAAGACGAGAATAAATACCGAGTTTCTTCAACATTTTTGTTGAGCCATTCGCTGCCTTAGCTCTGAAAACTGATGAATACATTTAACTCTGCATTACGCATTTGTTTCCTATTTATGCATTGACGATGCTTTTTAAATGAATTCCGAAATAGGTTGCTGAGTATTCCGGAAGTATATTCGATACTTTTCCAGGATAAAATGTCAGTGAACCTTCTTAAAAGATGTCTCCTAACATCTCGATAGAATTCTTTCAAAATAATGAATCTCTCCTGATTTGCATATAAAACATCTCAACCCAGAAATCTGTTTTGAAAATGTTGAGAGCAGTTTCTTCGTAGTTTTAATGTAAGTTCGAAGAGGGTTATCTTCTCCTTCAAATATCCTTCCATCAAATCAATATTTCATACTCACTGCACATTAGTTTACCAAGTAATGTTTAATTTCGGAGGGGGTTTCATCTCTTAAATTCTCCCCAAAACTACGCCACTGGTTGAAAGGATAGAAAAAAAATGAGTGTCTTTGTAGTTGAATCTTTGGAAAATAAAAATAGATCTTTTTTTTCTTTCCAACATGCAAAAAAAAGTACGTAGTCAAATTTTCATTGTCAAATCAGTTTTTTTAAAAATAATCATATCCACCCAATTCAGAAATAGAATTTTGAGAAGAAGAAAAAGAAAAAAATTTATTAATGCTCCTCAACTCATTTCGACCTATTGTAAAACAGTCAAATCATGATGTTCATTTTTTATAGTTGAATTCTTTTGTGACTATTTTATCCATGCTTCTGTCCTCTAATGACTAACTATTACAATCGATTGAAATATAGATAGAGCGATTAATAAAATGTCAAGAGTTCGCGGTAAAAACTTTTCATAGTCTGATACATGGGGGTGCATTTAGTGAGTCCAGACATTTCTAGAGTCGACAAAAATATTTTCAAAACATCAAAATGCTTAAAAAATAATGAGAGAACTTTCCCACAACAATATTCTCTCATGTTTGAATATTTCGATAAAGCTATCGATACCTTACCTAAGGTTAAATGAAAATTGTGTTTTCAAAAACACAATTTTCACTTAACCTTAGGTATTTCTGAATACACTTTTTAAGAACTTCAGTTTTTAAATTATGGATGAAGACAGTAACTCCATTCGTCGTCCTAGTTGACCAGACAGCCCAGTCCTCTCAAGATTTCTCCATAATGAATTCCGATTTATCTTTGATCTCCAATACAATTTGTTTTATTACGTTTTTATTCGGTCGGAAGAGAGACAAAAAACAATAATATTTGTTTGGGGCTATTTGTGGGACGTGCTTTGTACAATTATATATAACGATGGTTGGTGAATTTACATAGAAAAAAAGAATAAAAAAAAACGCGAGTGAAAGTGAATACTTAAAGACTGATATTTAACTTTTTTAATTTTCTGAGACAATTAGGGATAGTAAACTGGCGGTATTTTTTACGCATAAAAAAAATTAAAACTTCAACTTAGATATTGTGTTTTGTTTCAGTGCCTTCTATTTATGAATGAAATAAAAAAAAAATTGGTTGATTTTTTGCATTTTTTTCCCCTTCAAAATAATTGGCAAGGGAAGCGTGGTTAAAACAGTTTTAAAATAAAATTTTCCTCATTAAATTCTTTTCATTTCATGTCTAGACATGATAACGGAATTCAATCAGTGAAATATAATATTTGGCCGTCACATCTTTTAATCAGGGTTGACAGCAAATGTCAAATTCGAATGTATTTTTGAACGTGCCTAACAGAGTGGGTCACTAACTATTAAGTACATAAAAATTGATTGAGGTTTCAGAAAGTATTTCAAGAAGTATCACTGTGTAACTGTAACCATAGAAATAGATTATTTCTTTTTATTATTTTACTTTAAGAGTAGGAACGCTTCATTTCTCTGTTCGGCATTTAATGCTATAATAATACAACGAAAAGTTAAAACCCGTCAAAATTTCCCGATATCATGAAGCCGCAATGGCTTTTATTCTTTTTTGGAAAAAGAACGTTTTGCTTTTAGAATTATGATTTGTGTATGGATTATTTTTTCTGATGGTTCTTTCATACTACTTTGTTCTCCTGTTAAAAAAAAAAATTTGAGATCTTTTTTTTTAAAGGAAAAAATGTACCGAATTGATTTTCAAATTTTTTTTTAATCTTTTGCCCCTTGTAAGGATTTTTAAAGGTTTTAATTTATATTTTTATGTTAATAATTATAAAAAAAACATGTTTGTTTGATGACTGTACCCTTTAAAACAAATCGTCGGTTTTTACTTTTTTAAATGTGGGGATATATTTAATATTTTTTAGTGTTAGATTTTTTATCAGTGTGGTTTTGCGTATTTCGAACAGGGAGGTTTGAATTTTGATTCAACTGCTTCCCTTACCAATTTTTTTAAAAAAATGCAAAAAATCAAATATTTTTATTTCATTCATAAATACAAGGAACTAAAACAAAACATAAGTTCTAAGTTGAAATGTTGAATTATTTACGCGTAAATAATATTTAATGTACCATCAGTTTACTATACCAAATTATCCCGAGTAAATGAAAAAGGTTAAATATTAGTCTTTGTATAGATTCATAATCTGAGAAATCTTCTTCTGAGTTTGCTGAATGCAGCATTTATTAGGCCGGGACAGCCTGGTGGGTAGGGGGCTGGGCCCATGTTCGTGTTTCGATCCCCTCTGGCCGAAGTAAATGGTGACTGATGCACGTTCAATCTGTCGAGTCGTAAAAGTCCTCCATGCACGCATAACAAATCAATATCTCTGGGGGAACCTTGTCTTCTGGGTAGGGTTCAAAATGACAAGGCTACGGAGTTGAACATGAGTACCCAAAAATTGGGTTCAACGATGGATATAAAAAAAAATGCAGGATCTACGCCCCTGAAGTTTCTCATTCTGTCCTTGCACCTGAAGAAATTCTTCTCTGGGCATCACATACAGTGGTGGCCAAAAGTGTGGACACTTTTTGAAAGTTTCATGTTTTTCAACTTTGTGTGCTTGTAGAATATATTAATTTTCACTTAAATACAAACGTTTATATATCAAATTGAAGGTAATTTAATGTAGAATTTAATAATAAATACAGTATTACAATATCTGTATTACAAAAATAGTTATGCAATTAATAGTAAGATCTATCTTAGATTTGCATTTTTTTAAAGTGATACTTACACAATCAATACTTAGTAGGATAACCCTTAATTTTTAAGACAGCTTTACAGCGTCTTTCCATCGAGTGAACGGGTGTTTGGAGTTCATCTTTCTTAATCACATGGTGCCAACAATCAATTATAGCTTCACTTTGTTGTCTTTTATTGGATGGACGTTTTATTCGTACAAGAATTTTCAAACGTCACCACAAATTTTCAATTGGATTGATATCAGGGCTGTTTCCTGGCCATGGTAATATATCTATGCCTTTATTTTGAAAGCATGCTTTGCATACTTTTGCTGTGTGGCATGGAGCTGAATCCTGCTGAAAAATAAATGGTTTGTTGTTGGGGAAGAGATCCCTGATGGAAGGTATCAATTTTGGTTTCAGGACAGTTTCAATGTATTTTTTGGCATTCAGGTTCCAAATCAGGCCGAAAAAAATGTACAAGTGCTACTACCGATAGAAAAATTAAATGGCTATGCCTTCAGGATAGAAAAATGTCATCAGATGTCATTAGATGTGAAATGAATGCAGCTGGTATTGCAGTAAATTCAAAAACAATAAGAAGGTTATCAGGATTTGGACTACAAGCAAGAATTCCTAGGAAAAAAACATATTTAAATCAAAAACAACGCGAAAAACGAGTTAAGTTGGCAAAAGAACACAATAAATGTTCAGAAAATCAATGGAAGCAAGTAATCTGGAGTGATGAGAGTAAAATATCGCTCTTTGGAAGTGATGGTAGAAAATACGTGAGACGTAGAGTAGGTGAAGCGCTTCATCCTGATTGCATTGAAGCAACTACTAAAAATCCAACAAATGTCATGATTTGGGCATGTTTATCTACAGATGGTGTGGGCCGAATTCAAGTGATTGATGGCATCCTGAATGCCAAAAAATACATCGAAACTGCCCTGAAACCAAAATTGATACTTTACATTAGGGATCTCTTCTCCAACAACACACCATTTATTTTTCAGCAGGATTCAGCTCCATGCCACACAGCAAAAGTATGCAAAGCATGCTTTCAAAATAAAGGCATAGATATATTACCATGGCCAGGAAACAGCCCTGATCTCAATCCAATTGAAAATTTGTGGCGACGTTTGAAAATTCTTGTACGAAAAAAACGTCCATCCAATAAAAGATAACAAAGTGAAGCTATAATTGATTCTTGGCACCATGTGATTACGAAAGATGAACTCCAGACACCCGTTCACTCGATGAAAAGACGCTGTGAAGCTGTCTTAAAAAATAAGGGTTATCCTACTAAGTATTGATTGTGTAAGTATCACTTTAAAAAAATGCAAATCTAAGATAGATCTTACTATTAATTACATAACTTTGTTTGTAATACAGATATTGTAATACTGTATTTATTATTAAATTTTACATTAAATTACCTTCAATTTGATATATAAACGTTTGTATTAAAGTGAAAATTAATATATTCTACAAGCACACAAAGTAGAAAAACATGAAACTTTCAAAAAGTGTCCACACTTTTGGCCACCACTGTACATACAGACAGCTGTAGCATCATTTGAAAGCGTAGGTCAAGTTCACCCTTCACGTCAAATGCTACAATTTCAGCGTAGCTAAATTTATTGCCCACGAAATTTATAAATAAATGAACTTTGTTATTTTTTATGGCAAACTTACATTATGATGATCGCTTTTAAAGCCGATATTAAAATTAGGTATGAAATACAATTGTTAATTTGATTCACTATAATTATCCCTTTTGATTTATTATATATATATATATATATTTTTCTTCTTTTTAATGCTGCTGCTCAGTTAATACTAAGCAATTAAGACAATGGTAAGTGATCTTTTTAATGATTTGTGACCTATATTCATTGAAATAAATGGAATAATTATTGTTTTTATTTAATGCAGGTACAAAGATTTTATACAAGATTGTCCTTCCGGTTATATGACAAAGGAAGTAAGTTTGCTTCATATAATACATTGAAAAATATTATATCCCTTATAAAAAAAAGTGTCCATATCGCACTCTATGTAAAATCTTAATTACTCGGGTGATTCATTGTTTTTACGCGTGTATCAATGGGTTAAAATAAACGATCTATAATATAAATATAGACTATTTATTATATAAATATAGACTATCAAGCATTACATTTGTATATTATAATAATTAGATCCAACTATGAGAGTTTTTTAATAATATAGACAATACTTTTATAGTTAAACATCCATGTAAATGGGTTTTTATTCGGGTGATTTTTTATAGACTTTCTATGTGTATTTATATTTAACGTATTGCATTACGATGTAGTCCAAAAGATACATAACAAGTGCAAACCGCGTAAAAACAATAAAGGTGCGATAATGAAGATATTACATAGAATCGTAGAGTGCGTCTAAAAATTTACTTTATACCAGTGTTTCCCAAACTTTTGTGTACACTTTTTAAATGTAACGCAGTGTACCACCCATAAGAAAATGAATATATTTTTTACTATACAAAAATTGCACAAAAATTAAAAATCACAACTGGCTGTTGACGCCACTCATTATTAACTGTTAACTTTGCAAAAAAATGACCAATAGAAAAATACGTCATCGTAAATTTTCATGGCTGGCTTTCTTTTTAAATAAAATGTTTTGAAATTTTCTTTTGTTGCAGGATATTTCGCATAAGAACGCGTACCCCCGCTAAACTGCCCCCCCCCCTGAGGATATGCTTACCACACTTTGGGAAACACTGCTCTAAACTATAACTTTTTTGCAATCAAATGAATCTGCAATCAGCCTGATAAAAAAGGATTGTTTCTAGAAAGGAATTAATAATGGGGACCAGTCAATCACTTTGCTGACTATTGATTGTGGTGAGAGAAAAAAAATATTTCAGACATTGAAAGAGTAATTATTTGTTTTTCAGGAATTCAAACACATTTATGGTCAGTTTTTTCCATCCGGTGATCCAACGAGATTTGTCGACTACGTCTTTAATGTTTTTGATATAGACAAGGTAAGGTCACCAATTTAATATTTTTTAATGCTTGAAATATGTATTTACCCTCTAAAATGTTTTAGTGTATATCGCATAGTGTACTAAAACTACTTTATGTGTTAATGAAACAGCACAAAGAGAATATGAATTCGAACCAGGGTGTAGCAGAGCAGAATCGAATATAATATACATCGGAATAAATATTATAAAGTTAGCAAATACAATCGACAGAGTCAATCTTCCGATAGAGTCCCCTTGCCGTCAAGCTAACCGTGGGAGGCTCTCGCGGTCTTCCTCTCCATGTAACGCAAATGCGAGTTAGCTCCATCAAAAAGTCCTCCACGAAAGGAAAATTTCTCCCAATGCTTGATCCAGGAGTTCCCTTGTCTTCTGGATTGGATTCGAAATGACAAGGCTACGGAGTTGAACATGAGTAGTCGTCAACCCAAAATTGGGTCGACTGTTCAACGACGGTTATAGAACATTATTATCTTTACAACACAACAAAAATCAAACATGTTCTGATAATAGCTAACTTTCATTTATGTAGAATGTTCAGTAGCGTGCGAAACGACAACGAACTTTCGCCTTCTCGTGCTCGATTGCAAACAATCTACCGTTGCCAACTGACGGTTTCCAAACTTATTCCAAAATGGATGAAAATAGTTCATGAATGGAATGAATGAGTTGGAGCTTGGTGTAAGCTTTTTTTTTTTTTTAAATGAGTGTTGCTTAAATTTAATGATATCCTTTAGTATATTGTTGAACGTTCGATTTGGTATTATCTTGAAATAAAGCATGCGTTTACAAAATTTTTGTTTTTCACACACAGAAGTTTTTTAGTTTTTTAACATCAAATTCTGATAGGTATTACATCACCTATAATAAACTGGAAGACCCTATCGTTGTATAAGGTACGAAATTTTAAAAAATAAAATGATATCAAAACTCAGAAATTTATTTTGTTGTTTCCCCATTTCAAAAAAGAAATTAAAAAAAAAGTTTTCCTCCGTACATTTCTTTTTAAGTATCAAACATTTTGTTAAAGTTATTAATTATCGTTCATGTGCACTGAAACAAAAATTAAATTAATAACTTTTATTTAATTTAAATTGACAACTTTTATTTTATTACCCATTGGCAGGCAAAATGGGTCTTGTTTTGGATTTGATGGCGTCCATACACTTTTTAACTGTGTTCAAGAGTAATAGTAAACAATGCGCATGCGTTGCTAAGGCAACCGCTGCTGTTTTTTCTTTTTCTTTTCACTAGCGGGCATTATTAATGTATTGACATTATAATAGTTTAAAGTTTTTTTTTAATTATTATTATGAACGTATAATGACTGTCTTGACGATGATTTTAATATGAATATGATAGCAGCCACCGTGATTGATCACCACACACGCCACACCACTGACCCTGCTCCCAGTCCCCGGGGACAGACAGAGAGTCCGGAGCTTTTCAGCTACCCGTGATGGCCATTTATGTTAAATGTTAAAAAAAAAAAAATAAATAAATAGAAGGAAAAAAAAAGTAAATAAATAAATTAAAAAAAATTAAAAATAAATAAATAAATTTAAAAAAAAATTAAAAATAAATAAATAAAAAATACTTGTGACGTGACTAGCTATTTTATATTGTACTGTTATTGTCGATGTCCATCCTTTGAGTCTGTAATGTAACGCTGCTAGTTAATCAATGTAAAATTAAATTGTCGCTACTAGGCCGGGATAGCCTGGTCAGTGGGGTGCCGGGCCCATGTCCAAGAGTTCGTGGGTTCGGTCCCCGCCGGTCGAAGACTCCCCGTGTAGTAAATGGTAACTGATGCACGTTAAATCTGTCGAGTCTCAAAGTCCTCCATGTTCCCATAACAAATCAATACCTCTGGGGGTACCGATCCAGGAGTTTTCTTGTCTTCTGGATTGGTTCAAAATGACAAGGCTACGGCGTTGAACATTAGTAGTCGTAAACCCAAAAATTGGGTCGACTGTTCAACGGCGGTCATAAAATAAAATATGAAGGAAAAGTGTATAGCATATTCAGGATATGAAAATCAACAAACATCCATTGCAACTCATGATTTGAAATGGTGTGGGGTTTAACGGAGTCCATCCAGAAAGAAATCCCATTTGACCCATGGATAAGGCGATCACAACTTTATTTTTTTAGTTTCTGTGAGGCAAGAAATTTTCAAGGAGTGCAAGTTGAGTTAACCATTCGTACCGCTTTGCAGAAAACTTTTTTTTATAACAACTATTGCTAAACGAGGATACAGGGTTGAATCTTTTTCGGTTTTTAAAATTTAGTTCTAAAAAATAAGTTTACACTGCTTGCAAATCCGTCTCTAATTTGATATACAAATTATGCACCAAGAGTTCATTTTTTGACACCTAAATAACCATCCTATTTTTAGAAACTATTTATCTTTGTAATGTTTATCTCTTAACAGAACGGGGTGATCACATTCAAAGAGTTCATCTTGGCCATCTCCATAACGACGAGGGGAACAATAGAAGAAAAGTTAAACTGTAAGTACTTAATTGTGTAGTGCACTCCACATTAAATAAATGGAAAAAAAAGGAATTATAAAAGCTTGAAAAGCATTGTACAGGCCAAATGATTAAAGGCACTCTATGTAAAATCTTCATTTTCAGGCGATACAGCTTTATTGTTTTTTCATTTGATAGCATAGGAGCCTTAGCATAAAGTTTAGTTCATAGTAATCATTTATAATCGTTAGCATAAATAATCGTTCAGTATTTTTATAGCTTTACGTAACAAGTGTGAGATATTTTTTTTTTTTTTTGAATGGCGATGTTATAATTTTGTTGTAGAGTTAACAAATCTTCCTTTTTATAAACGTAATAGTAGAGTTTTCTTAATTATTTAATTTGAAGTCAAATGAGTTTTATTTGAGGTCAGTTTGTATTTTGCATTTTTTGACAGCATTATTAAAAATTATGACCTTTTCACATACATGCGTTCTCAATTTTGATTGGCTGTTTTGTGCGTTACTCACCAGATGTCTTCTCTCATTGGCTATGTGTTATCATTCCACTCTCTTCTTATATATAAAGATATATTAATGACAATATTATTATTTAAATTACTAAGCATGAAATTTTTACTATTTTTTAACTCCGTATTTAAAAGTTCAACTTAGAATTTTTTACAGAAGATTGCATAATTATTCTTAGCATTGTCTAAGGAGATAATTACTTAATTACTTAATTGCTTAACTGATCAAACAATTTTAGAAACGTTTGTTGAATTGTTACTGCTATTTAAATTTCCCTTATTATTGAAAGCAAAGTTTTTAAAATAATAATAAACAGCCCATTTCCATTCTGTTAACATACCTAAAGGTAAAGAGAATCTATTTGGTATCTTTAAACAAAAACTATTGGGATCATTAAGAAAATATTTTAGAATTTTACTAATTGATATATGGTAAATGGGTCTAATGGGCTATGGGATATGGTAATGGGCTTTTTACCATTGAATTCCTAAGTTTTCTATAATATTTAAATTACAAGTAATATTATGTTTATCAACAAAATCAATATATTTCATTATTTTTATTTAATAAAACTTTATTAATTTTCTTCGCTTTCCTCTTTTTATCCTTTTTGTGTGTGTATATATATTTACTTTATATACTTACCTATATAACTTTAAAAACCTACATCCTTTGTTCAATCCGAAAATAAACCAAATATTTAATGACCAGTTTATAGCTTTAATATTAAATGTATCTTCAATGTAAGTTTTTTTAAAAATGAATTGATTTTTGAAAGAGTTCAGGTAATAACAGTATCATTTTTCAGGGGCATTCAGTTTATATGATTTTGACAGTGACGGCTACGTGTCCAGGGAAGAGATGCTGGACATTGTCCGAGCCATCTACAGGATGCATGGCAAAGAGGGAGAACCAGAGGAGAAGACTGCCGCACACCAAAGAGTCGATGAACTCTTCACCAAATTAGACACGGTATATATCTACTACGTTGAAATACCAACACTCAAGAGCACCGAATATGTGGGGTTTGCATGGGCGACTATGGCGACTTTTTTTGATCAAAAAAGCGTCCGAAAGAAACTATTTTGTTAAAAAAAAAAGGTTGGGCCTTCATGCAGATTTAGGCAACTATTTCCTCATATGGTGTCGTATTTAATGCAATAGCGCTTTTTCTGTTTTCCAATTCCTGAAAAAAACTGTGTTTTACTTACATTCAGGAGTGAGTAAAGAGGAGTTGAAGGACAGTGGCGGAAATGAATCATAGTTGTAGTTCAATTGATTGTTTCATCGATCATTCAAATCGTGAGTTATTTTATTAATAGAGGGATTTTTTTTAAACCTTTAGAACTCCGTAAATTAAGACATCGCTTCGAGTAGTACAGTATCGACCCAATTTTATTTACAAATCCTCCGATTTAAACATATCGTGATTCGTTTTCACGTTTTCATATCATTTTAGAAGAAAACAATGATAGTTTTCATGAGATTTAAAAAAAAAAAAAAAAAAAAAAAAAAAGACATCGCGATTTACGCAATTTAAAACGAAAATTTCAGATTCACTTGTTTTAAAAATTAGATATCGAGATTTTTATTCACACAATCTTAAAATCGAAAACCGCTATTCATTAACGCACGATTTTAAAATCAAAAAAGTTTTCAAGTGATTTCAAAATCAAACACCGTTAAAATAAAATCACTTGATTTCAAAGCGTTGATGAGCGAAAAAAATAAGTTTTGTCTCTCATATTTCAAAACATATTTGTAAACATAAACTCGGTGTTTATGCAGATAGTAAAAAAGTCATAATTTTAAAATTTTTATGTAGTTTTTTCCGAAACTTTTATTTCTTATTACTCAAGAAAAATCCAAATCTGTCTATGAATCTATATTAGAAATCTGTAAATAAAAAATATTATTTCTTATAATAATCGGGCCCATCATTTTATTATTTATTCAATTTAGCTTTAAGATGTAGAAAACAAAATTTGGTAAAATAAGACAGTAAAGGAGCAAATAAAATTTTCAATTTATGAAAATTGGAATTTGTTATTTTTTAAATGCAGAAAGGGACAGCAATTATTGATTATATACATTTTTTTCTTCTAAGATTTCCTATAAATGTTTCGTCTAGGTTGAGACTTCCTGAAGAAACTTATTTCTTCCAAAACACTGGGGTTAAAAACTAGAAGAAATTAGGCAAGGAAAAAACTAAAAATGACCAAAGCAATTATTTAGAAATAACTATTTAAAAAAAACAACTATTTCCATATTATTTATTTTAGTATAATCTGTATAAATCTATTAATTTAATTAATTTTTATAACTGACGTCGAACAGCCGACCCGATTTTAAGTTTACGACTACCGATATTCAACTCCTTAACCTAGTCCTTTTGAACCCAACCCAGAAGGCAAGGGTTCAAGTGTTGGGAGTCATTTGCCTTCGTGGAGGACTTATTCATGAAACTTACCCGCATTACATGGAAAACCGCGAAAACCTCCCACGATTAGCCTCACGGTAAGGGGATTAATCCATGATCCGTCTACTGATGAAGATATTTTACGTCGGTCGGTGCGAAATGATGGTGCGGTTACGTCGGTCGGTGGGATTCGGACGTCATTGATAAGCGAGACTGCTTTATCCCCTGAGCCACCGCGACTCTGTATAACCTATTATGCAAATTATTTTGAATTTTGCTATCCATATCTTGTTAAATAAATTTGTACACTTATATCTATTAAGACCCGGTATTTCGCTCTATTATCCTCTTTAACGCTATTTTTCTGCAGGATAATCAGGTCTACCTACGCTTTCAGTGAAATTTAATTTTAGTGGTAGCTGTGTTTATATTTTAATAGATTATATTTTATTTTATAACCGTCGTTGAACAGCCGACCCAATTTCATGGGTTTACGACTACTTACGCTCAACTCCGTAGCCTTGTAATTTTGAACCAATCCAGAAGACAAGGAAACTCCTGGATCAGTACCCCCAGAGGTATTGATGTGTTGTGGGAACATGGAGGACTTTGAGACTCGACAGATTTAACGTGCATCAGTCACCATTTACTACATGGGGAGTCTTCGGCCGGCGAGGATCGAACCTACGACCTCTTAGATATGGGCCCAGCGCCCTACCGACCAGGCTATCCCGGCCCCAATAGATTATATATATTTTTCACACTTATACATGATTTAAAAGTTCGAGCTCTCTCGTGGTGAATCTTTTAAAATATTGGCAACATTACCAGGACCCGCCCCCTCTGCTTCAGTAATGAAGAACTGAACTTTATGGAGGTATTTTCACCTCATAATAGACAAGAAAACTGACTAGAACCTAAAACAGCTGTGAAGCCTCCAATGGTCAGACGAAATATCGTTCTGTCCATTTTATTGATTTTCTGACCATTCTATGCCCACCATGCCGAATGCAGTTTTCTGATTGTTCACTTTGTCATCTATCTGCAAAAAAATCCTTGCTGACATTAAGGCGGTATTCAGCTAAATTTTCACAATGACGATGGCTCACTTAAGCCAGTCAGAAGTATGCATTTCTGTAAACCTATCGCCTTTTGCTGTTATGCAGGTTTTTGATTGGCCAAATATATCCATCGACAATTTAGCTGAATTCCGCACTAGAAAGCCATGGATTTACAAAATTTGTGCTCATACGATAGATGAATGAAAACATAAAATTGACGGGTCCTGATATTTTGTTCAAGAAAAGTTCATTCAAGAAGGAAACATAAATAAACTTTCTAATCGATTTGGGGCCTGGGGCAACTGCCCCGTATGCCCCTGCCTCAGAAAGTTACCAAAAATTCTGAAAGCTTCTACCATTCAATGCAAAACGGGATAGAGCAACCGCTGCATATTTGAACGGTTGAGTTAAGGGTGACTGACTCACTTGCAAAATCAGTGGGAGATTCATTCTTTTGGTACTGATTTATATGGATCTTGAAAATTCAATACTAAACATACCATAACAGGTCAATAGACCGTTTAAGAACTTTTGCATCGAAAATGCGTATATCATCTTATACCTTTTGTACATTTGACTTCATGACTTTTTCTAACAATTATATATATCTACAGTTAATATTCTATCATTATTTTGTTTGTTTCGAATAGTACGTGTCGTATACCTATTTCTACCACAACCGGTCACTTGACCGGGAGAACAATTTATTACTTTATAAGGTGATCGGGTCAGAAATGACGATGTCACGCGTGTTCAACGTATTGCATTTGATGAGCTGCAAAAACCGTCGCGTAGTTCATTCAATCAGAATAACTGTGAATTCAAATTTTAGATGGGCATTTTTATGTCAGAAAAGTGACAAAAAGTTTTGGCCACTAGCAAGATTCTTATCAACCAAATAGGGATAGAGTAGGATATTGTAACGGCAATAATTGATTTGTTCTATATGCGAAAAATATGTTTGCGGAAGCACCCAGTATATGTAAAAAATGCATTGAGCAATGAATTAAGAATTCTTTGTGTTTGTCATACGTAAAGAGTGGCGCAATTTCTTTTAATTTAATAAATCGTTTAATGAATTATAGTTTATTTCCTTCCTAACATCCGTATTTCATACATTCAATCAAGAAACATGGGTGTCTATTAAGTGTTCATCTACTATTTGAATTGATGTCAGTGTATCTTTTTAAGGATCAAGATGGCAAATTGAGCCGTGAAGAATTCTGTAAAGGTTTCAAGAACGATGCCTGGATCATTAAAGCCCTCCTCTTGAAATCTCCACTGGCAAGCACCTCTACGACCTCTCTACTCATTCCAGAAAGTGAGACCAGTCCCAAAAAGTCCTCCTCCACATCATGCACGGCTTCTGTCGGCAACGGTCTACACTAACCACCCCTTAGAGAAGGAGCACACCACCTTAATATTTAAGGTTTATTTTCGTGTCTTATGAAAGTACCTTATCTCCAATTTCACTCGCAGAACGCATCCGCTTCATTCTCACAACGACTCCATCATAAACTTTTTAAATACTAAATAATGTATGATTTTAAACCTTTAACCGTTTATCCCGAGTTGCATTGCAGAATCACGTTTTGTTTTATCACGTTTTTATTCGGCTGGAAGCGAAAAATAATCTGCTGAGATTAGACCAATATTTGTTTGTGGGACGTGTTTTGTACATACAATTGTATATACACGATGGGTGGATGAATTTACGTAGAAAAAAAAGGGAGTGTGAAAGGAGGATCTTTCAGATGTGAACAAAGACTCATATTTAACTTTTTTCATTTGCGCGAGATAATTTGAGATAGTAAACAAATGGATAAAAGGTTGATTCAAAAAAATTGATTAGGGTAGCGGTAAAAGCCTTCGAGCGATAGTCAAGGAAATTTTTTTTGAATTCTTAAAAGTGAAAAAATTTTTGTGGTTCTTAATTTTAAAATTAAACAATGCATATTTTTATATAGCAATCTATTTTCAATTCACAATGTAAAGTAATGTTTTACGAAATATTTCAAACAGGGAATATGATTAAGATAGATCAGATATAAGGGAAAAATTATTACTTAAGTGAAAATTGTGTTGCTTTTGGGAAATGATGGGGCAGATTTTTCAAATTGGCTAGTATCAATTTTTAATGGCCTATTAATATCAAATATTTTCATTTTTAATACCCATTCATTCTATTTAGAAGATGCACAAATCACTTGATTCCTGGTCGCCTGTCTCTTTTGTTACCTTTTTTATCAAATTTTCTGCTCGACAGTTCGACAACAAATACTTCATTTTTCAGCATTTATCGCAGAACAATTATATTTACTTTTTTTTATCGTGCTTTTTATAATACCTTGTGTGTAAATATATTCCTTCCTTTTCAATTGTTAATATTCAGTATAGTTTGTTTATTAAATTATTTAGAATTGTTTTCTCTGAAGAATCTACATGTTTATGCTTTGATTCTCTAAAATGACATATTCTAATTGCTTTTTAAAGAGTCTCGTGATTTTGTTTCACCATTTTTAACGGAGCACGTAAGAATCCCTTTTACCCATTGGCAAAATTGTACTTGGTTTGGAATGGATTTGAGTCCACACACTTTTCCAACTGTGTTCCAGATTAACAGTGCAACATGCGTTGCTAGGGCGACCGCTGCTGTTTTTCTTTTCACTAGCAGGCATTTTTAATGTATTTACATAATAATAATTTATTTTTATATTCCTTTTATTGTTAACGTATAATGACTGGCTTGACGTTGATTTCAATATAAATATGAATACTGAAGAAGAACACGTTTTGTGAAACACGTACATAGTCAATGATATGAAAATGAATTCGACGACAAGCATCAATGGAGACAGTTTTTTACAACCCATGATTTGAAATGTTTAACGAAGTCCATCCAGAAGGAAAAAGAATTTGACCCATGGGTAGCCAGTGATCGTCATAGATCTTTTCTTTTTACTTTTGTTATGGTTTCATTTATCTTTTTAATCCAATTTGACCGATCTATTTATCCTAGCGATCTTAACACATTCTTTACATTTCCAAAATACAGCACTCGAGGGTCTTTCTCGCATATGTTAATGAATTTAATCAACTACTTACGGTTCCACAACAGAAATAAAACAACTCAAATTAGAATTGCCACAAAAATGAATGAAATTGGAGATGAAGTCTTCTAAAGGAATTACTTCGATCGGCTATCTAGGTTTTTTGCAATCTTCCGATAGTTAACGTATATAAAACTCAACAATAATTAAAAAATGAACAATTATCTATTTTTTCCCATAAAATAGTAGAATGTTATTCATAAAATATAATTTAACAAGCAGAGGGCGACATTCAGGAAAGCGATCGAGATTTTATTTCCTTTTATCGAAAATTAGTTCCTATACTCTTTGCAAATAGTCTCAAGGAACTCACTCGATTTTCCCATTCCCCACACTTTCCTCCTCTTCCGTTAGCAAATCTTAATTTTTTTATTATCCCCTATGCAAGTAGATTCCAGCAGAAATGGTATGCAGTGGGAAAAAAACTAGATTTGCCGAAAAGGCAAAAAATTGTGGGGAAATCTTTATACCGGTTTAACTCTGTACTGATTAATTATCAATATTCTGATGGTGGATTTCACTGCTGAGACCAAGCTTTGTTAATTTCTTTTAAAAAGTAATACAGTCAAACCCCACTATAGTGAACATGGTTTATAGTGAATGAAATGTTTGCTCCCCTGTCTTGCTGTACACATATAAAATTATTTTTTGTGTATAGAGTGAACTAAAAGAAGAGAGGATATTATGAACTTTTTTCCTTCATTTTTTCTTGTAATTTTGACATTTTTACATAAAATACATATATATATACCGATTTTTAAAACCATCAATTGAGTGGAATGTAGCCTTTTTTCTTGCTTACTTCTTCTATCTCAGTTCTCCCCTCCTTAATTAAAGGCCATCCCTCAATTTTCTTTGCACGCAGGACGGCGAGTTACAAAGGATAGAAGTGAACGCATTTTTTGTGATTGTTTTTTAATCATTTTTGTATTTCTTTTTATGGATCATTTATTTAAATAATGTGTCATAAAAGGGAACAGTTCTGAAAAATGAGTTAAAATTGTTTGCAGTATGGATAAAGTGAACTTCCGGTTATAGTGAACCGAAATTTCAGTTTCTTGAAAGTTCACTATAGCGGGGTTTGACTGTATAAATTTAAGTTTAAAGGATCATGCCTCTGGAGAACAAATAAGTCTAAATAAATAAAACAAATTTTTTTAAATAATTTGTGAATGCATTTCGTTACATTAGTCTTAAGTATATATATTTATATTCCTTGTCCAAAGTGTATTAACATTTTTAAAACCTACTTATTTTCCGATTAATAATTTTTAAAACTGAAGGCATCATCAAAATGTGAAAGATGATTATCAAAGTCAGATAAAACCAAAATACACATGCTTCAAGCATGTCTTTTGTGTGCATTTAATAAATTTCTTGTCGAAAGTATAGTTATTAGAACTTACATATCAGGAATTTATAACTAAGCGAGTAAAAAAAAAAACTAATGGCTTGCTCTAAGTTGGACGAATGATTATCGAAGTCAGATGAAACTAAAATACGTTCGCCACCCTTTAGGAACTATAGACGAGTTGAATGGGGCTAATATACTAGTTATTTCTCCTTTTCTCAGATTGGCTTTAATGATGGGTCAGATTCTAAATACATTTTTGTTGTTTTCTTATAGCTAATTGATATTACTTTGCAACCCATAAACTGTTTTTCCCGAATAACAGAATAGGAAATAATGTTAAGAAAATTAGAAATTTCAAAATCTTTTTTTCTCGCTAGATATTTTGCAATCAGAATATTTCCATGTAAGAATTTGCATCCACGGGGTTTTGTCCAAGCGAGTCTGAGGACCCCCGTGGCGACGCAGCGACATTGTCGCAGAAAGTTATAGAGTTCTCGCAGAAAGATTTTCCTTTTGAAAAAAAAAATTACTTTTCTTTAATACAGAAATTGACACGTAATATTTGAATCACTTAGATAATCACTTTTTGAAGCGCTCAATTTACGCCAACAATAGTATCGTCAATCGATTTCCTATTGTATCTTCGGCAGTTATTGATATTGATGATCACGATGATTTTAAATATCTCGAGATATTTCTAACACTAGGGAAAATTCGAATAGTACATTTGAGTACTTACTTTCTAAGGCAATCATTCTGTCGAATTTTTGGCAGCTATTGCTCTTGATTTCTCCACAGTTTTCAAATCCTATATTATGAATACAACAACCTAATCTCGAAACACGCATTTGAGAAGTCCGATTTGTGTGATTTCGTCATCCATCTTTTTTTCGGCAATGACTACTGCGGATTTCTTGATTTTTTATAATTTTGTTTTATTGTGAGGGTTATTTGAAAAATGCGAAAAAGGAAATAATATGCGCACCAGCAAAATGCGAGAATAAAAAAATTATTATTAGAATAATTATAGAAATATTAGAATAAAAAATTATTACATGTCCAAATAAAAATTTTATTTTTATCTTTTTCGGTTTGTAAACAAAGCGCTTTTGTTATTTTAAATGAGTAACATATATGTTTGTTATTATTGAAAGTATCTTTGCAGAATGATATTGGAGAGTTTTGTCGCAGATAGCTCGAAGAAGAAAATTCTGCTACAGGGCTGAGAACATGCACATACGAGATTCTGATTCGTGTATTGAAACCTCTAAATCTTAATCTGGAATCTTATTTATCGAATCAAGTTTTTTAAAAAAAAGTTCTTTTTTTTTAAAAAAAAAGCTAGTCATTTTAGGGTTAGCCCAACACATAGTTATTAAAAAGTAAATTACACATTATAAAAAATCCTGCAGTAATGACGCAGCATTGATCAATTTCTCGAAAAAAAAAAAAGGCATTCGAAACAATCCTTAATGTATGTACATAATGTTATGTCGCATGAACACTCTATTTTGTGTGCCTTATTCTTTAGACGCTAGGGGATAATTCAGTTAAATATTCTTCTATTTTGTTCATATATATTCTGTGATATAATTTTAATGCTTTATGGAGCAATAATCTATGGATTTTTAACAGTTTTTATTACCTCATTCATGTTATAATTGTAAAAAGCATAAAAGAGCGATAGTAGTTGCATAATTCACTTATGAAGCAAATACATTAGTAGATCAAGGAAAATGTAATTTATTTCAACTATCTTATTGCAATACTTCCTTAACAAATATAAATAATGAACCAAACTAAAATGTGACTTTCAGTGTTAAACATAAAATGTATTGACTATTGTGGTGTATTATAATACGAATCGATCCAATAAAACATTGAAATGAAATTTTGTTGCGAATATTCATTTATTGTAGTGCAGAAGACAAGAACGAAATAAATAAACGCCAGTTAATGTGGTATTCCAAAAGTTTCAATTTTATTACCCGTGAAAAGATGATAAAGAATCTATCATCGGGTATAACTTGCAGCAAATAGATATTGTAATAAAAAAGCACATTCGATTGAAAGTCTGTATTTCTTCACCTATTTTATTTAACACGGTGCATCACCAAAATAATCTCAGTACAACTGTCCTCGTTAAACCGCAAAGGGCAGGTCTACGGCTACCAAGTTGTAGTTTATTTGCGTCACACCGGAGCTGCGCAATGGGCTGTTGGCGACGTCCTGGGAAACATCCCTGAGGATGATTCGGATACATGCCATCACAATTTTGATCCTCTGGAGAGGGGATGACTCCCCCGCTTCGGTAGACCAACGACTAGCACTCGAAGTAGAGCACTTTACGGTAGAACAGTTTGACGAGGACCCATACCGCACACTCTCGGTCCCTATCTGATCCAAGTGGTCACCCACCCGCACACTGACCGCAGACAGTGATGCTTGGCTTCGGTGATCTGATGGGAACGATGTCTCACCGATCAGTCCACTGCGGGACGGTCAAAATTATGATGGCTTCTCTTTGGATCATCCTCAGGGATGTTTCTCAGACCATCATCAAAAGCCCATTGTCCAGGTCTAGTGCGACGTGAATAAATTACTACTACCGTATAGTAAAAGATGCTGTTGGTGTTTGCGTCGCACTAGAGCTGCACTAAGGGCTATTGGATCTGGGAAACATCCCCCGGATTGATCCTGGGACAACGTATATACGTCACATCCCGTTTTACAGGGAGAACTCCTTCACACACTATCCGCCCATCCGCAGTTGGTAATTTTGACCTGAACCAGAGCACGATCCATCACATTCTGATCCAGTACCTCCGGAGGTATTGGTTTGTTATAGGCACTTGGAGGATTTTGTGACCCCGACAGATTCACCAGTCACCATTTTTTACATGGGGACTCTTTTGTATTCAGATTTCAATACTCTATCCTTGATGTACATGGACCACGCCAAGATCCTCCATTATTAGAATTGCCTCCCTTTTCTCTTAAAAAAACACTGATTTTATATTTACCAATATGATTTCCTATTTAACCATAATTACCACTCTGCAGAATAAATTTTTATATAATATATAAACAGATTTATAGTTAATACATATATAACATTAAAATTTGAAGAATCTTATTGTGTCCCCAAAGTATGTAGACCCTCGATATAATATTATATCCCTCTACAACACTCTATTTATTGGTTCCCCAAACTATTGCTGTACCGAGGTTTTACTGTATTTGAATATTGAGGATACATTAACACAGTGTCATAAATATACATTATTAGTTTCAGAAAAGAATATTGATCATACTACGATGTTTATTCAAAAACATATACTTAGAGTAAAAGATTATGAGAAAATTTTTTTGAGTGTATCAGGTCAGTTTTTTTTTTTCTTGAATTCTAAAATGAAGAAAACGGACAATAAGAAGTTCATTGAAAAAGTGGTTAAAATTATGTTCAAAAAGCAATTTTCTAAAAACATATTGAGTGAGTTTTTGAAAAACACGCAACTTTTTTCACATAAAACCTAAACAATTTTAAGAGCGAGAATCACTTCAAACACCACACAACGTTGAGATTGCAAAGAGACATTTACTTCGATTACATAACTGATCAAAACTTAAATATAACATTTACTTAACAACTACTTAAAAACAGTACAAGGACAAAAAAGTTACATGTTTCTTTGTTGTTGACAAACTGGAGGGTCCAGTACTGAGAGTACTTCATGGTAGTATTCGACAAAACCATCTATTTCCACTATTTCTTTTGTTTTATATAATCAAAAACCTGCATTTCATGTTTAAACTTGGCCATATTATTAGAGGCACTATAAGATTCTATATAAAATCTTAATAACTCAGGTGATACTCTATACAGCTGTATTGTTTTAAACCGGTTTGCACTTGTTTACGGTCGTATATTAATGGGTTAACATTGTAATGCATTACGTTAAAAATTAATACAAATTGTGTAAAATATCTCCTGAATAAAAACAAATGACAGTCTAAACATAAAAGTACAGCCTATTAAACTAGTGCAAAACATGGCATTAATTACAGTGCCTCTCATAATTTGATCTAATTGTTACACTATAAAGATATAATAAATATTCTATGTTTATGTAATATTTCGTCATCCAATCGTCAAATTTATATCATTTAACCCATTGGTACAAGAACGTAAACAAGTGCAAACCGGTTTACAATAAAGCTGTATCACCCTCAAAGAATCTTATAGAGCGTCTAATAATTTGACCAGGTCTTGTAAGCAATTGCGATACACACATTACGTGCCGAAGATTTTGGTCGTACAGCAACAAAACAAGCATTACAACATTGTTCATTGTTATGTACACACATTCTTTCCTTCATAGATGAAACACAGTTCGGTACTCAATCGTGAACCATTTGTACCAGGTTTGCAACTATTTCTTTTTGCCTCGGCTTTTTTTATTCAATTTGTCTTGTATTACGAATACGTTCTGTAATCGGATAACTGCCACATGTTTGATGACCCCTCAACGACTTCTAAACTTGAACATCGTAAAATACATTAACATTTCTTAATCCACTCCAATTTAAACGAAAGCACAGTTTACCAAAACAGAAATTCAACCAGAAAGGTTCTGAACGGCATCATTCCACGAGTTCACAGATAATTCACAGCGCAATCACAATTCGTAATGTTTGCAGTCATTCATAGCAAACATGTTACATTGCTAACAATGATTGTAACAATGATGCTTCGAATCAATCAATTTTTTAATCAACAATGTCACCATTTAATTATTGAATCGATCCATGCACAGCTTGCAGTCAAGCCATTGTTGTCCAACAATCAAAAATGTTGTTTAGTCATCAACGAGTTTTCGCATTGTCCCAAGGTACAGCGCATTCAATAAGACAGATCTTTATAATAATAAACGAGATCTTTCTCTAAAAGCCGAATCCAAACACATTTCAGTAACTGAGTCAGGTGTTTCACAAATACCCTTTCATGAAGTGTGTGATAACTTCAGGAAGACAAGGCTCTCGGATTGGGGGTCTTTTATGTTGTGTATTCGACAGTGGATGCATTCCGTGGAGTTGTCTTCGTGTCGTCCCATTCTCCGTCGAAGGACGACGTCCATTCTGATGAAGGGGACGACGTGTACCGTACAGTGGAGTTGCTGAGGGGTTCCACTTCCTCTCTGTGGTTCCGACCTTGCCTCCTGCATGGTACTTGTTCGAAATCTATGTGGAAACCTCTGTGGACAAAACTGCCCCGGTCAGAATGGAACATAATGGCTATGGTGGAAGAATCATTCCACGGAAACGGTATTTCACCTGCAATAAATTTTTTGTGTGCTTAAAATACAGGAAAGGAAATACAGGTTGCCTAAAGCTAAGCATTCAAAGCCCCATATAATAAGAAATATTGCACATACTCAACACATGCATTCTGACATACATACATACCCATACATACACACTGTGCGTATTCAACATACAGTTCCAATTTTTGCAGAAAGCTAATTTTGGTGCTAACAGTTACTATAATATTCTACACTATACCTATAACACTATAACTATATTATAACTTGACTTGCGATTTGCTACTACTTCTACTATAACTTAACTATAACTTACGGTTTATTTGGAATAACTGTCCATCGCAATAACGCCTTCCTTCGATTTCCAAGTAATCTATGATGCAATTTGTTCCGGGCAGTAGATCAAAATCTCTAAAAGTAACTTGCAGACTGCAGAATCCCCTCAATTGCACAAATGTGTAGATGCAGTGAAGGGATGGGTAACCTCCAGGAAATCGTGGAGATCTAATCATGCCCCGTGGGGCGGAGAAGAAGGTAGATTCGCACCCGGATGAAGGCGTAGAAGGTGAGCCACTCGTTCGTGATGATGCTGAAAGAATCAACAGTTGAGTTTAATTTATACAAAAAATAAGCATTATTTCTTAAATGCCTTTACTTCAATTTTTTTAAATATCCCCTCTAACTCTAGTCCCATGTAAAATCTTAACTATCAGGTGGCTTTATTGTTTTTTTTATTATACATCTTTATTGTTTTTACGAGGCTGAAACCGGTTTTCACTTGTTTACGTTCGTGTATCAATGGGTTAACGTTGTTGTGATATTACTTAAATTTTTTCCTTCCTTTCCCTTCTTCACTCAGATGCTTCCCAAAAACACAATTGGTCAAAAAAATGGTAACCAGTTTACAACACAAAAGAAAATATTTATTAACAATGGTAAAAGATGAAGAAAGTTAATATAACCAATCCACCTAAACAATTCTCTCCATCAGAGCATTCCCTCTTTCGTCTTTTTACAACATCTACCTTGATGACATCACAACACGGAGGCATGCAATACGTTAAAAATAAATACAAATAAAATCTCCTGAATAAAATCCATTGCACGTATGTTTAAATGTGAAAGTATTGCCTATAAACACGTGCAAATCATGTCATTTTTAAAACACGTGTCATAATTATTACAATATAATACCTGATATAATAAATATTCCATAATTATAAAATATATCGTCGAATTAGTTCGATCGTCAAATGCATATTATATATCGTCTCATTGATAGAGTAACGTAAGCAAGTGACGTAGAAACAATAAAGCTGTATAGTATGATTTTACATAGAATCTAATAATATGGCCGACGACCATCATACCTGGAGATACGGGAAGAAGTGAAGGAACTGAAGGTGGACAGATTCTGTTTTGTCGTACCCTCAGGATGAACCCTTGTTTTGTGGTTGCGTGATCAGAATGGAAGATGATTACTTTTGTCCGATCAGCCGGATGGAACACATAGTTTCCTGAGAGAAAAGAAAGAATCAACCCTTAATTTATAAATATTTTGAAACAACATATTATAACCCATTACAAATATACTGCAACCCGATTTTCAAAAATCAAGGCTTTGTTGTTGTTGTCCATTAAGGCAAGTGGTGAGATTGTTCTCGTTTTGCAGTGGCGCCATCTATGGTTGAGAATTCGATGTCTGCCACACCCATTCATGCATCCATTTCGCAGTAATGAGGTTCAAATAATTGGAAAAAAAATTTATGCGTTGAGAAACGCTGTCATTGGGAATCATTGGTGGAGGAAAACCAGTTTCAAATCTATGAGTACCAGCTAGATTGAAAAGTTAATGCGGTAGGCGCGCCATTCTGACTATTTTATAACCTGCGTCGAACTACTGACCCATTTTTAAACTTGGGATTATCAAGGTTCAACTCCGCAGTCTTGTACCAACCCTGAAAACAAGCTGGATCGAGCAATAGGACAAACAAGCTTTCCTGGAGGACTTCAATGGAATTAACCCACGTTTGAGTTACATGGAGATGGAAAAACTCTCATGGTTAGTCACAGGACAAGAAAATTTTAATTCGTTTATCACTTAGGATATCACTAAGGAAGTCAGTCCTATCGTCGGAATTCTAATCGATCACTTGAGATTCAAAACTGTTCACATTTTTATCGTCTGGTCACAAAATTGTAAAGCCTTCAATTTAACCAGTGCTAGTAGAAAGCCAATGGGGTAAAGAAGAAGAAGACCTCCTGTACCCACACACGTGACGTCAGATAATAGACAAAATGGTGCTGCTTCAGCTACATGAGTTGATAAACGATAAGTTAATTAAATGAGTTGTCTCCTTCTTTTACTTCACTTAGATTTACTATTTTATTGTAACCGTGATATATTTTTGTTGCTCATATCGATGCATAATGAGTTTTCCACATGCCTATCTTTGTGTTAAGTCTCCATGAAATATTTGAGAAAGAATCTCCGTGAAAGAATTTAGAATGTGTCACTTCGACACAGGATGGGGCTCGGCTTACTCGAAATAGAGTGGAAAGAACAGTTGCTAACAAATGCCACGTTTCAACAGCCCATCAGGACCGCACTACGTCACTTGCAGGCATCCCATGGGGTGAAATAAAAAACTAAACAACACAACTAAATCACGCACAAAACTGACAGACTAGTACCAACACAATTCATAAAGCTAAAATAATTCCCTTTTTTTTATTTATTATTATTTTTTCATCCTTTCCCTTGATTACTCTTCTATACTCTTGCTTTGATGCAGTTTGAATAGGTATCAAATATATTAATGGTACCTATATTAGTATATTTGGTACCCATTAAAACTGCACCCATTACCATAGTACCAAAAGTGCCGATTCACAAAATGAATGAAGCAATATCACTTCTTTAATAATTTTCATATTATTTTGCAACAATTAGTAAGTTATTAGTTTTTATTTTGCTTCAATTCACCAAAATTAATTGAACATCTTTGACTTGCCAATAATAATTTAACTTTTTTTTTTACGTTCTACTAGACGAATTTCATCATTTTTCGTTAGTTTTGCTTTTTAGTACATAAGTTGTTTTTTTACTTTATTGAGTAATTATTACCAGACATCATGGGCGCTTCTCATAGTACCGTTCCCCTACACGAATAAGTACTCTACTTACTTTTTGTTTCATAAATTTAATGGTTTTTTATTCTTCTCTTAAAAGAACTATCGCTCCATTATTCTAGTTTTTAGGTACACAACTTATTCCTTTCTTCCAAATATACCATTGATTTTTAATATACAGTCAAACCCCTGTATAGTGAACCTTCAAGGGACCGAAATTTCAGTTCACTATAACCGGGAGTTCATTATATCGGTACTGCAAACAATTTTAACCCATTTTTCAGAACTGTTTCTTTTATTTAAATAAATAACCAATAAAAGGAAATAAAAAAATGATTAAAAAACAATATGTAATAAATAAAAAAATGTGTTAACTTATATTTTTTATAACTCACCGTCTTGCGTGCAAAGAAAATTAGGTCTGGCCTTTATTAAGGTCTGGAAAACTGAGATCGAAACAAACAATGCTGCATTCCTCTCAATAGAGGGTTTTTAAAATCGGTATTTTATGTTGATATTTTCAAAAATCACCAAAGAATGGAAAAGAATCAGTGGAAGATACTCTCTTCTTTTGGTTATCCACCAAAAAATAAGATGTGTATAAGCAAGGCACGAACATTTCGTTCACTATAGCATTTAGTTTTATATCCTATTCAAAGCATCACAAGTTAGAAGTGGTATCACGTTGATCATTGAGTTTATCTGACATAACGACTGTTTTAAGGATCACTTCTTTGGAAAATCTGTAGTTTTATTTTTTAATCAATTTTCAAGTTTAAAAAAAAAACAGGAAAAATTACATTTTTTAGACGTCATAACGTTTGCAGGTACTTTTCGTAGATTTCCATTATATGAGAATGATTCCACATTAAAATTCTTCAGTGGCTGAAAATACTCTATTATAACACATGTCTTTGCCACACAACACAAACAAAAATAATAATAATAAAATAAAGAAATAATAGTAATTCACACCAAACCTTTCTTAATACCGCCTTCAATTGTTTCGTTTTTTTTAAAGTCGCACGTGGCGCCATCTAGATGTGGCACAGACGAATAATCTTATTAAATTGTAATTTTTAGATGTTGAGATGAGATACTTACGAATGGATTGAGGTGGCAGCAATCCACATAATCTCTCCCCATCTATATCTAAGTAATCTCTCTGACATTGGTAATAGTCTTCCAGGTCGAATGTTACAAAGGTCACTTCCAGTCCGCACACCTCTGAGTTTGACCTGATGATGACGTATCGGCAGTGGGTGTCTGTCGGATAGTGGAGTGGGTGACCTGGACTATAAATGGTGAATTCATCCAGTCCAAAACTTTGGTCACAACGAACAGCGGAGGATGGGGAAGGGAGCTCTGAAAAAGAGAACAAGGATTATTGACCAAATTTTGGTTGGCAAACTTGAGTTGTTATTAAAATAAGAATTTCTCCAGAATTGATGTAGGATCAAAACACCATACTGGTTAGCAACCTTGGTCGCCATACCACCTAGTATTTTTTTCACCAGGTATTTTTCGTTTTTAAAAAAGTGGTATGTTTTCTTTGATCAATTTTTAAATCAAAGAAGAGCCACTCTCTAGTTTTTAAATAGCCATGAAAATCAGACGCTTACAGTTCGTCTTATACTCTATCTAGTGACGACTGTAAGAAGTTTATTAATTGCAACTAACTTGCTTTTTGTGCAACCAACACACATTATTAAAACAGATTTTACGTTGTGGAAATAAATTACGTATGTATGATATGAAATAAAATACGTTTTTTTCTCTCATTTAAGTTCAATTTTCTAAAAATTTGTTATAAATCATTTATGATACGCACAATTATTTTAAGACAAAGTTGCTGATTTAAATCTTTGCTACTGCGCGTTTACTTGAACTATAAGTGCATAAAAGGGAAAAGATAAATGTTTTTACATCTTAAAGTTATTTTATTCTTAGCAACATATCCTTTTATTTTATCCTTTTAATAGTATTGTTATTCCTTTAATAGTATTTTATCCTTCTAATATAATTTCAACTTCCAAATTACTTCTGTAGATGGCGCTTAAAAATTTGTAGTATTTTGTAGTATTTTTTCAGATAAAGTTGTAGTATTTTTTGATTTCAAAGTCTGGCAACACTGCCTTGAGTTGTTATTAAAATAAGAATTTCAACAGTACTTAAATGACTACAGGATCAAAACACATGGGATCTGTAAAGAATTTGTTTTTATTTGAAGAAGAGCACCCGCGAGCACTTTTTGCTAAAAAATAGTTATTTTGTTAGAGAGATTCTCGTCAGCACCGACTGTCACGTTAGATGCTTGTTTATACAAATTTCACAAAATATTTTATGAAAACTGCCTTTATCTTAAAAAGAACTTAAGATTCTATTAAAAAGAAGAAAAAAACAAAAAAGTTATTTGAGAAATACATAAAATGTTATTCTAAGCTCATCGACACATAGTTTAGCCTATAATGTTACCGAGAATGAAAGAAGTTTTAAAGTTAATATTATTATTAGATTTCATTTTATAACAGCCGACAACTCATGATCAACTCCGTAGCCTTATCATTTTAAACCCTGATCCAGAAGACGAGGGAACACCTGAATTAAGTATTGGGAGAAACTTTCCCTCGTGAACCCCTTTTTTGATGGAACTAACCCGCATTTGCTTTACATGGAGAGGAAGACCACGAAAACCTCACACGGTTAGCCTGACGACAAGGGGTCCTCTAACTCATGATACTCCGTCTACCACTGAGGATATTTCACTTCAGCGCAGTGGTCGGCGCAAGCCGGATGCAAAATTCGCATCGACCCCCCCTCGCTGGGATTCGAACTCGGTTCACCTCATTGGAAGGCTCCTGACCCTTTTTTTGAAGTTCATTATAAAAGGATCAAAGTGTGATGGGATTGAAATTAGTCGGCTTATTAAGTAACGTTTGAAAAAATACGATTCTTCCTTTTATTAGAATGAATCAAATATTATAGAATGAATTTATTAAATGAAATTTGTTTGTGAATTAAAAATAAGAGCCCCCCCCTCAATAGCGTAGTGAACACACATATTTTATCAAAACTAAATTAAGCTCAGTGGCGCGACAGCCCATAGAGGGCCAAGGCCTTCTGTGCCCATCTCAGTTTTATTAAAACAGTAGGGATAAATTGCCAATCTTTAAAAAAAGTAACACTATGAAATGGAGTGTAAAAATAATGATTCATCATCAGATGATTGATTACTTACGGTCAGTATTTCCACCACTGGAGGTCAGAAGAGAGGAAGTGCAGGGAACTTGACGTCCTCGGATTAAGAAACCGGTTCCGGGAAGAATGTGGTCAGCACTGAAGTGGATTAATTTTTCCGACGTCTGAAAATCGTACATTCCTGAAAATAAAAGATGCCGTCCCTAAATCTGATAATTATAATTTTCACTTGGATAACAATGGCGGAAAATCTTTTTATGTTATGCAAACTAAATAATTTTCGGGTTCAAAAGGTGGTTCTAACTTGGAAATAAACCGGAGAAAAGTGATATCATTTGAAAAGAAACAGATTATATGAACGATTATTGAAAGGTTTTACATTTATCATCAAGAGGATAGAATGGTTAAAAAAAAAAAAAAACTTTTTTTCTGATTGAAATGAATCGGTTGTTCTATAGCATTGTTTCCCAGACTTTTGTGCACCCTTTTCTAAACTTTCCGTAACGCTGTTCACCACTCATAAAAGAATGAATGTATTTTTCACTGGAAACAAAATTGCGCAAAAACTGGCTGTTGACACCACTCATTAATAACTCTGCAAAAAATGGCCAATAGAAAAATATGTCAACTTAAATTTTCATGGTTGTTTTTAAATAAAATGTTTTGAAATTTTCGTTTGTTGCGAGATATTTCGCATAAGAATGCCCGCTAAACTCTTTGGGAAACACTGCTCTATAGGAATCGATAGAATAGGGGTTTAAAACCTTCCGTCGTTGAACCCAATTTTGGGTTTACGACTACTCATGTTCAACTCCGCTATTTTGAACCCAAACCAAAAGACAAGGAAACTCTTTGATCCCAGTGGTATTGATTTGTTATGGGAACATGGAGGACTTTGAGACTCGACGTGCATCAGACACCATTTACTACACGGAGAGTCTTCGGCCGGTGGAGATCGAACTCTTGGACATGCCGACCAGGCTATCCCGTCCTTTCAATACTAGATTGTCAAGAATCTTATTAACCTATAAGAATTTAACTAATGCAACAGAAATATCACCGAAATAATTGCCCGAGGATTACTTAGAGAAATATGGATGGTGTTTTTAATGTCTCGACCGGCTACAACACAGCTTATTCTGCGAGGCGATATTTTCAAACATATAATTTCATTTTTAATAATAAACACTTCTGAGCTGATGTATTTCATAGGATATTAAGTCATTGTGGTGAACATTTGTTTTAGTTATTTACAGGCGTATCGTTAAAAAAGGGTGACAGCTTCTCGCTTTTTTGGCAGTCCCGATTTGGCCTCTTTTTACAATGACTGTTTATTCTTATGACAAGCCGTGCACCATCATAAGGCTAGATTTATCCAATTGTTCGAATAGCGGGTTCATTTTACAAATGATCATTTAGGTTTAAATCTTCAAGTTGGTATAATGTTGACAAGGTAAGAAGTGTTTTTATAACCATTCTTTTCTTCATATGACAATTCTTATAGAGATTCTGTTTTAAACCCAAATAATATAAACCAGGTAAACCAAGAAATATTAAAGAGAGTCTCAAAACACAATGTGTGAGCCTTCCCAGGACACGGGAAACCTGGAAGTATAGGGGGTGTAGAAAACACCATCCCTATTAAGGAAGCACGAATTATAAGCGATATTTCCTGAAAATGACTAAAAGGAAATTGAGAGAAATACTCACGGACAGAATAGGGTAATATGGAGCTTCCGCATAACCTCTCTGTGTCGATTCTCAAGTGATTTCCATAGCATTGTCTACTCTCAGGTAATTGAAATCTCTCAAATGTTAATTCAAGGTGGCAAATGAAAGGGGAGGACTTTCTCACTATGTATCTGCAACAGAATTTGTTCGCTGTCAAGATAGGCTTCATATACAGCAAAATGAGCACAGATAAGGTAGAAAACAACGATGCACTAAGAAATGTCGTTAAAAAGTAAATTAAAATAGTTGAACATTTTTAACTGAAAGTTAAAGAAAATGGATTAAGTCCCTGTACAGTCTAGAAAAGGCAACTCCGGAAAAGAAGAATTTATTTTTTTCGTGTCATTTAAATGTTTGTGAACTGAAGTCCATTATTTAGAAAGTCATCTCTTTTCGTTGATATCTGCTGATTGGCAAATAAGTTTTGCTGAAAGTTTAGGAATTAAAAATGATTTTTCTCCTTCAATCAGGCTTGTCTTTGTTTCATATGAAAAACAATCAGCGGATGATGTGCAGCACTCGCTGACGTGCTGAAGAATCTTTGCTATCGGGAGTGCGGTAACGCTAGACAGAGTGGAAGAGCAATGTGCTTCTTTTTCGAACATTTTTATTAGAACTGTAACATTTTAAAATTTGAAAAATACTATTTTCTACACCTCTCTTCCAAGCACAAATATCGGACCTTTTAAAATGAAGATTAAATTTCCGTAAAAAATATATATAGTAAATTTATATAATGTATTTCCGTAAAAAATATATATAGTAAATTTATATAATGTATTTCCGTAAAAAATAAATGTAGTAAATATATATAGGAAATTTCAAATTTATTGAAAAAATTTGAAATTTTGTCACTGTAATCGTATTTGAGAAATAGATAACTGATGATTTGAAATGTAACAATGTTATATTCTGTTCAAAAGTTTTAGAGTATATAATATTATTTGTAGAAATCAACCAGTTATTAAAAGAGAGTTACCTGCAGTCCACACTGGATGTTATACCATGAGGATAATAAGGACTTCGCAGTTCGAATCCAGGTCCTTGAAATGTTTCGTCACAAGTGGGTGGAGGGAGGCGGGATGGAGGATTGTGAGCTCCACATGGCAACTGCTGAACTTGTAGGTGAATTCTGGGACGGGGTAATTGAGCTGACGTTATCCTGATTATCAGAGTGTAATCCAAAAAGTCATAATCTCCTGTCGATTCAATTTCATTCAGATATATAGCATAATAAATAAATACAAAAAGGAAAAAAGTTAAGAAAAACAATAAGTTTCATTTACTGTGCAAGTAAAGCTGCAAGTAAATAGAACTCATAAAACAAGTTCAAAATGAAGAGAAAATATTGAAAAATTACAGAACAATAAAAAAAGAGAAGAAATAATATTAAAAATCCGAGAAAAATTCTTTTTCGAAAGAAAGGAAAAAAAATTCTTGAAATATGGAAAATAAAAGATATAATCTATTCATCAGCTCACACGATTATATCCGTAAAAAGGAGCGTGTATATTATTCTTTTTGTGGATATAATCGTGTGAGCTGATGAATAGATAATATTTATTTATTTTCTAGATTTTATGAATTTTTTTCCTTTTTTTTTAAATATTTTTCCCCCGGAATTTATCATTATTATTTTTTCTTTTATATATATACAAATTAACATGAAAAACATGAATAAAATAAAAAACTAAATTGTAGAGAAATAAGAATGGTAAAAGCAAATAGTCGTTATCAAGACACATATATTGCTATAAATGCGATATTTCTGAATATATATATATAAAAGATTAGACCTTGCTCTTCACATTCACTAACCGTCGGAATTTCTTTCGCAATGGGGCTCGATTGCTAGTCTAGTTTTGCAGGAACATTATTTTAAAATAAAGTGTTCTGAAAGTATGAAACATACTTTTATACATTTCGTTAGAGAAATTACATTACTGTGACTGACAGAAATGGGTGGACTTCAACTGCTTTGGTAAATATCCGAAATATATACTAGGTCTAGTGAAGTGTCATTGCCCGGTATGCCCTATATCAATGTTTTTTTTAAATCCAGTATGCACTTAACCGGTACTCCGATGTTTTGCCTAATCTATCCTCAGCAAATATATCGAATAAATAGAATAATATCAACGAATAAATAAACATCAAACGGATGTAGAAATAATCACCAAAGCGACTATGTGATTGTTGACATTCACCGGTCGACATTCTCTTAAATTCGATCATTCAAGGTAACACATAAATACACAATTAGTTAAAGCTCTCCTTAGCGTCAATAATAGCTTAGAAATAATTTCATTGACTTGGGAGTTAATGCGCTCACCTCTTAAGGAAATGACACAGGCAGGCTTTCGTTGTTTACTTCTCCATGGAACGCCCACGCTGCCACCATCATGCTATTGGTCACGAAATTGTGGAGTCATAAATTTCATGATCATTACTGATGCGAAACAAGTGATTCAAACCAGTGATTCAAATCAAGAGATTCGGATCAATAATTTGAATCAAGCAATTCGGATCACTGATTGAGATCAAGAAAATCAGATCACTGATTGGATTTAAGTGATTCGAATCAAGTAATTGGATTCACTGATTTGAACCATGTGATTCAGATCACTCATTCAAATGATGCGATTCGGATCAGTGGTTCAAATCAAGTGATTTATATCACTGTTAGAATCAAATTATTCAGATCGTTCATTCGCATCAAGCAATGAGACCAGTGATCAGAATCAAGTGATTCGAATCACTGAGTGTCATCAGAGTGTTTCGAACCAAATGATTCGGTTCACTGGTTCGAATCATTTGATTCAGATCACTGATTCAAACCGTGTGATTCGAAAATAGTGATTCCAATGAAATGATTCAAATCACTGTTCCCATCAAGTGATTCAGAACAGTCCTTTAAATCAACGATTCAGAACAGATAACTGATAGAAATTATTTTTATTCAAATCAATAATACGAATGAAGGGATTGAAATCACTACTCGAAAAATGGAATCTTCGGATCAGTTGTGAGAATCAAGTGTTTCAGATCAGTGATTCGAACCAAGTGATTCAAATTATTATTTAGTTCCAAATTTGTAAACAGCACGTCTTTTATTGAATTTTTTCAGTGTTACAAAATTACTTTTGCCCTTAGAACAGCTTCGAAGTGCAAAACAGGATTTTAATTAAGAAAGTGCATTCATATTCCTGTCTAAGCAAAATTTCTCAATTTAATGCACCCTTATTCTGTTTCATCTCTGTTGTTAACTCAAAATTTAAAGATGAATTCATGAAGTGAAAATATGTTTTCAAAATATCAAAAGCGCATTTTAGGCATTTTTTATGGTTTATCTAAACTCTCTATATAGTATTTTGAATTAACAATAAACAGAACTTTCCATAATCTTATATAAAATGGTTGCACGGAAATTACTCACTGACTGTATATGCCGGTAGTTTTCCACAAAGCGTATGATCACCGATCTGTACAAATTGTCTCGGGCAATCCCTGGCGTCACCCTGATCAAAAGTCACAAAAGTCACCCTCAAGTTACACGTATCAGATCCCAGTCGATGAACAGTGTGGACGCATTCGATTGTCTGGCCATAGTCTGTCACCGTTGGCCACCGAATGTCAAAGAAAGGTCCAGTTAAGTGACCACCGCAAGTAGGATCACCGGGTGTCAATGCAGGAGGAGTAGCACCTGTAAAAATAACGATGCAATTTGAAGATCCATGACTCATTCCAAGAATGTTTTCATGACTTGACGAATTTTCTCCAACAAAAACACAACACTAAATTTAAAAAAGCATTTTAATACCATTCATTGAAATGATAGGTATAACCAAAACTGCTATACACTGCATCTTCATATTTATAGATTTTAAAAAAAAACAGAGTAAAGAAAGAGTTGAAGCCATAAAATGGCTGAACAAAATACGAAAGCAAATTTTCTTTCTTTTTTTTCTGCAGAATTATATTCTCAAGATACTTTTCTTGTCCATCAGAAAGAAAAGAAATACTCCTGATTTTTTCTGTTCTAATTTCGGAATTAAAAAAAAATATGCTAATGACTGACTTGCTTTATCTAGAATTTTAAACTGATAAAATAAAAATAATAAATAATAACAAAATTCTGAAACCACAGACATGTCGTGTGTGTTTGAAAGATAATTTGCTCTAGAAATGATGTTCTTTCCCTAATTTTTTGAAAGAAAATTTTTAAAGAACAAGATGAAAACATTTCATATGTTAATAAATATGACTGTGAGTGGGGGTTCTGTTACAAAATCAGATAATCGGGACACCATGAAATTGGGGAAGGGGGATTCCATTTTAAAAATTACATTTTTCGGCGACTTAAGTTCATGACTTTCCATGATTTTTCTTAAAAAAATCGTTAAAATCATGACAAATTTTGTTCAATACCGAAATCCATGACTTTCCATGATTCTTCATGATTTTCCAGGAGCGCAGATAAGTCATTTCGAATAGGAAGTATTCTTGGATCTTGAAAACCATTCGACGCCTTCATTGCACCTCCATTAGAAATGTGCTCTAGCTTGTAACCATGGCAGCCCCAGACTTTTAATCTGGAGGAGTTCTCGCACAATAGAGACAAAGTTAGATTTTCTATTTGTAATGTAGAATAACAAGTCGGACTATTTTAGAAGGAATATTTTGAATAAATGTTTATATCTTTGCAACGCAACTTTTGACCGATATTCCCTCCGCCTGTAAACGCCATTTTTCTTTACTACAACTGGCTTCTACCGGCAACTGATTAAATTAAAACTTCGGATATTTTCGGAATAATTTCATATGTTCTTTTTTGCCATATTCGTCTTTATTTTTTTACTATAACGCTGCTAAACCCCGGAGGGAATAATGAATGACCCTGTATATATATATTCTAATGCTCCATTCAGGGAGCCATTTCGCAATTTTCAATATTTTTTGAACGAAAAGGTTGTTATTTTTTTAGACTATAGCTTTCTGTAATAAATGAATATGTGCATGAAAGCTAAGACGGTGTGTAATAAATATAAGCTGTAATCATGGTCAAACTACAACACAATCCTCATAAATTCAAATATGTCTGCGATTCTAACATTGTCAGATATTAAAATTAACACATATGAAGTAGATGAAAATTATGAGAAGAAATAAACGTTGAAAATTTGCCAGCTTAATAAACAGTTTTTATACACTTTTTCTTGAATGAAATAATGGAATTGAATAACTGAGTTTGTAACTACGCAGCTGGAGTTTTTGGAAATTAGGAACTTGTTTTTTAACTTTTACCCATTTGCAAAATGGGTATTGGATTGGATTTGATGGTGTACACGCACTTTTCAACTGTGCTCAAGAGTAAGAGTGAACAGTGTACATGCGTCGTCACTGCATGCGTTGCTATGGCAACCCCTGTTTTTCGTTTTAATTTCACCAGCAGTCATTCGTAATGTATTTACATCAGAATAATTTAAAGTAGTTTTGCATTCCTTTTATTATAACCGTAACTAGCTTGACAGTGATTTCAATATAAATATGAATGAAGGACGTCTTAAAAGGCAGGATTTAAAAACCATTCCGACGACAAACATCAGTTGAAAGAGTTTTTGTAATGTTGTGGGCGTTTAACGGAGTCAATCCAGAAAGAAAACGACAAATGATGGGTGATCGTAAGAAGGCGATCATAACTTTTTTTATTTTACTTCTTCTAATATTTTTCGAAATTTAATTGCTGTTTTTTTTTTTAAAAAACTGAACATGCCGCGATGGCTCAGGAGATGGAGCGTTCGCATTCCAATCCCAGTCGATTCAAATTCCGCATCTGGCTTGCACCGACCGCAGTGCTGACGTGAAATATCCTCAGTGGTACATGGATCATGGGTTAGAGTTACCCTGCCATCAGGCTAACAGTGGGAGGTCTTCCTCTCCATGTAACGCAAATGCGGATTGGCTCCATCAAAAAGTCTTCCACGAAGACAAATTTCTCCCACTACTCGATGATACAGGAGTTCCCCCGTCTTCTGGATTGGGCTAAAAATGACGGAGTAGAACATGAGTAATCGTAAACCCATAAAATTGGGTCGGCCGCTCAACGATGGTCAAAAAATATAAAATAAAATTGAATAAGTTAAAAATTGACACAGCAGAATATACCTCGTGGTGGGGGTGGAGGTGGTGACTGGGAACAGGATACTTGACGGAAGGATGCCAGAAATCCTTTATTGTTGACCACAGTATCACTCATGAATGTCATCACTAATTCCTTCGATAATCCCAGAGGAGATTCTATTTCTATTAACAACAATAAAGTTTAAATTTAAAGTAAAAATTACACAGTATAATTTTCAAATAAAGTTTAATTTTGCATCAACATTCGGTTAAAAGTTAATGAACATAAAATTAAGATTTACAATAAATTTAAAAAAAAAAAATGAACGAAAGAGGTAACTGAATATTCATTCTCCTGTGAGCTGTTACAATGCTACAGTCAAACCCCGCTATAGTCAACATTCAAGGGTCGGTTCATTATGACCCCTATAACCGTTCACCAAACAATTTTAACTTATAGTTCCGCCCCCTTTTATTGCACATTATTTAAGTATGAATAAAATAAAATATAAAAATGACTGGAAAATAATACGTAGTAACAAAAAAATGTGTTTTATTTTTTATGACTCTTCGTCTTGCGTACGTGCTCGACTTCGCGTGCAGGTCGTCGGGCTACCGAAGCGGGGGTGCCATCCCCTCTGCAGAGGATCAAAATTGTGATGGCATGTCTTCGGATCATCCTCAGGGATGTTTCCCACCCCGTCGCCAGTAGCCCATTCTAGTGCGACGTAAATGAACTACAACTACAACATCGTCTTGCGTACAAGAAAAAAATATTAATCTTTAGCTGATGAGCAATCCTCCACATCAGATATGGAAACATTTCTTGACTCTCCGATATTTTTTCCTGAATTTATCCGCTTTTTAAACTTTGTCTCACCATCAGCCATAAAAGTAGTCTCACCCAATCGCTTAGCAAATTCATCTTTCTTTGACTTGAAGCATTTCTCCAGATACTGGAAGCTTCTTTGAATGCTGAACCAATTCAATTTATGAAACAAGAAAAAAATGCTTGCTGCTACATTCCATGCATAAGACATGGTTTTAAAAATTGGTATTTATTTTGAAGTAGACATTTCAAAATTAGAACGAAAAACATGAAGAAAATCAGTCGAAGGCAGAAAAAAGTTCATACTATCCTACTCCCTATTGGAAAAAATTCCCAGTATAAAAATTTTTATACCGGCTTATGAAACACCGGTTCCGGTATGATACTGGATCCAGTATTATACCGGACCCAGTATCATACCGGAACCGGTGTTTCATAAGCCGGTATCAAATTGATCCCAGTATGATACCGGAACCAGTATCATACCGGAATGGGTGTTTCATAAACCGGTATCAAATTGATTCCAGTTTGATACTGGAACCAGTATCATACCGGAACCGGTGTTTCATAAGCCGGTATCAAACTGATCCCAGTATGATACCGGAACCAGTATCATACCGGAACCGGTGTTTCATGAGCTGGTATAAAATTTATTCCAGTATGATATCGAACCCAGTATCACTAGTGTACTACATCCAGTAAACTGTGATGGTGTAACAATTTATTTTTAACACAAGTATAGTGAGGTACTACAGTTTAATACAGGAAGGTTAGTGAACTGCTCTGAATGGGAAAATAAAACATTGATACGAGTAAATAAATAAAGTCACCTGGTTTATACAGGGAACTAAAACACTTTGTCAAAAGCTATAGTTTGCATTATGTTTATAAAAATCAAATAAACTGTTTTTTTTAAACTTCTTCACAGTTAATGTAATTTTTTTAATAATTAATATATCAGAAATAATTGTCAATAATATTTGAATCTAAAATACTACACAAAAAATGTTTTGCAGCAACATAAGAAAAGAGTAAATGTATTCTTCAGATTTTATGAAAATTGATTGGGGATTAGAAATATTATGTAATGAATAGTCAAAAACTGACTAAAGTCAAAATCTTAATTTTTATATCCTTTGTAATTACAAATTTGAATGATAAATTTTGTTAAATAAGCCTCGGAAATATTTGACAAATGCAAATTCATATGCACAATAAGGAGACCGTGTGAAGTGTATAAATCTATAAATATAAATTTAAACAATCTAATTATAAAATTATGATTTCATATAAATCAATTATCTTTGGTTTATATTTGTAATTGATAAATAAAATTGAATGCAAATAACACATATTTAATGTTCGAAATGCCGCAAAAAATATTTGAAATGAATCTAATTTGACACTGTTCATTTACTTTGAAATCAGGCATTGTAAAATATAATTATATAGTTATGTTACATTTTGATCAATGTACTTGCTTGCTACTATAGATTTAAATACAAACCATTTTAATTTTAGATATATTTGATATTTAAATTATAGTCAACTTTAATCATTCAACCATAATAGTGGTTAGAGTAGTAATTATAGCTACAAATAAAATCTTAAATGACACAAGTTATTAACTAATATAAATAAAAATTTTGAATTCTTTTAGTCTGTCATTCTATTGACATTTCTCTTAAGATCCCTTGACTTAAAGCACAATTTGATATAGTCATTTTCTATTTGAAGTATTTAATTTTTATAATTTACTTATCACATAATATCTGAAAATTAAATTAGGAAAGAAAGTTATCGCCTACAAAAGTTAAATCTCAAGAGCGAATTATTTATGTAACGACACATGTTCATAAATAATAAAATAAGCCTAAATTTTAGAAGGATTTTCTTATCTCACAATTGTTTTGAACTCAACAAGATATAATTAATATAATAACTAATATACATACTGAATAAAAACACACGACACAAAATTAAAACTTTTAAACATTGAATATGACATAATTAAACTCTGCCTTCAATAAGATATAAGAATTACTAAATGATATAAACATTACCATAACAGCCTAAAAAATATTTTTATAATCAAACGAAATCAGTATAGTCATATTTTAGTAGCGAAATAAAAAATATAGCATTCAAATAGTTGATTGATTCGCATAGTTAAAATATTATATCTTCCTTGTTGTGGTTCAGTTTTACTTTTTACAAATGCAACCGTCGTTTGCAGGCCTTATCTGCGTCAACCATGTATGATTGAGCGCACGCGAGCATGAAATGGACGGACTTGTGAAGGTCTAGCGTCATGCAATCGTTCCAAGCTTAATGGAAAAACATCTTGCTTTAGAGGATGAGATTTGTAGGACTTCACACCATTCCACAATTTTATTCACAGTCAACTGCAGTTGACGTTCAATGACACGCACGTTAAATCCTGTACATGACACGTTCGGATCGTCAACATATCGTGAAACAAATACGGAAGGTGGCAGCACGTTCAAGATTTGTGATACATGAATAATGAAGAGTATGACACTTAAAACACTGCCTTGAGGGACGCCTTCAGCCTGACTGAAGACATCAGAAAATGTAGTTCCCAACTTTACTCGAAAATACCGCTTCGACAGAAAGTTTTTGAGAAAGATGGGTGGATTTCCACAGTCCCATGTCGTAGAGTGTCTTCAAAATTCCATACCGCCATGTCCAATCGTAAGCCTTCTCAATATCAAAGAAGATAGAGACGAAAATGCACTTTCCAACAGTCACTTTTCCAGTCTAGTTGGAGGTTGTCTGGTTGTGCAGGATCCCTCACTTTTCTTTAATGTCGACCTCTTAGTAGAATTATCTATCTCACTTCACCAAAAAAGAGCCAGCAACAATATCTCCATTTAGAGCTCCTAATATAAACAAAATTTCAATTAACATTAATTGTAAACTAAACAATTTCAAAAAATCTCATTTTTGACATTGCATGCCTTATCTTTTAATATTATGCTTTATCTGTTTATGCTACATTTTAGATTACAATGCTGATTAAGTTAATATTTCAGATTGCAGTGCTAATTCCATTAGACATTTTTAACATTAAGTAATATTGAAATACACAGACTGCAAATAAATAAAAGATTAAAATAAAATTTATACATTTAGGGATACATTAGGGTTTAACTAATTTTAATTTATACAGTAAAAACAATTTTTCAGAATAACTATTAAGTATGAAATTTTTTTTTTTTTTCAAATGGTAGGCACTGAACATTATTCTTCGCCTTATTTTGCCAGAATTGTTGCTCATTTCGCATTACCCAGTCGGCACCTGTGAACCAAAGTCACGGAGGCGAGCAACATTGCCCACGCCACACTGCCACAAACCCGTTTATAGGGTGGGCCACATTCACACAATAGAGGACAGCACAAAGAGAAAGAGAGAAACATCCATGCCCAGAGCGGGATTCGAACCCGCAGCCTATGGCTTCGCAGTCAGGCACGCTAACGGCTCGGCCACCTGGCCGGCAAGTATGAAAAATACAATTGCAAATACTACATATTTTTCAACTACTATACCAATAAATTATAAATATACTCAATATTTCAACTGGCTAATTGAAACTTAGATCAGCGCGACAATAGTAAGAAAAAATAATGGTCCACCAAAATTTAATTATTTTTGTAATTTGAAAGAGATTTCTAATAAAGGGAAGTTAATGTCTAACATAGGTATCTCTCATACTACCCACTTCTAGTTGACAACACAAAAGAATTCACAAACGCCCACATCATGAAAGCACATTACCAACCTACTTTTAGAGCGACTCCATGCAAAAATTTAAGTATGAATGATCTGAAGTAACTTTTGACCATTTTAGTTTCAGTACAATAGTTTTTAAACAGTTCAGCTCATAACTTTGTCAAAAGGTTAACATTTAAATACATTATCATGGCAAAGCATATTAAAGGTTTTAAACATAAAATTAAAATTTGAACTTTTCAGAGGCAGAACTTAGAAGTAAAAATATTGAAACATTTAAATCTGCATATACTTTTTACATTCATTAAAATCAATGAAGCATTCAATTCCATTTTATAATTAATTTGTAACTATAATATGAAAACTTGCAAAAAGGCTTCACTAATTCAATTTATCAACAAACTGAATATCTTTATGTACACTGTATCACTTTTATGTACAAAGAAATATAATGAATTCAGGACTGCCAACTGCTATGTTTTTAGCAAAATGTGTTATTGATATTGTTAACTAAAACTTTTAGAATTCTGGGAATTTTGCAAACATCTTAAAAGCATCAATAAGGAGAAATTAAAACAAGAAAAAAAAAACCTCCAGGCGAAATTAAAACAAAAACATTAAAGAACAGGTCCAATTTAAAGAGTATAACTCGCAGCCATCCCAGCCAAATCTCTACTAGTCTTTCTTTTTTAAATAATAAATAAAATTTGTAAGCTTAAAATCTTTTAGGCATCTTGACAGTTGTAGCTGGTGTAATGGATCTTTACTCTGAAACGTCCCTAAATGTAGATTTATAAAGGATAAAATAACTATCGAATTTTTAAAAAAAATTCTATAATAGTTTGCGTGTTGAATATGTCAAGAACAAGAAAAACATACCTCTATTGAAATAAAAATAATAGGCTGTTTTCCAAATCATTTCTGAAAAAAAAAATTGATTTAGAAATTATACAATTACAAAATATATGTACACTATTAACTAGGCAGTAATATCAAACTTTTAAGTATCAACTACTTTGTTTTTAAAATGTTATTTTAGTTTAACTGAAACTTCATGGTACCAACAGTTAATAAAATATAATTATAATTAAATGCTTTAAAATAAAATTAAACATTAAAAATAACAAAAGAATTTGAGATTAACACTTAATTATATAACGCGAAGTTTCCAAATATTATATAAAACTAAACAAATAATTAATTTGTCAATAACGGTGATATTAATGAGAATTTATGTAAAAAGAGAATTATTTCAATTAAAGTTTCATTAAGAAACCCAGGAAAAAACATTAAAAATACTTTCTTCTCATGCAATGGAGTCTCAATGCAATGAACCCCATATCAAATGCACATGCAGTAATAATTCAAGAATAATATATATGTCTTGATTACTTTAAATATTACTGAAGCATACGTTTTAACATTATTGTAACTAACAAAGATGCAAATAAAAGCAAGAAATAAAGATAAAAATACACTTACTAAAATATAACGCCATTTTTCCCACGATGCTTCCATGATGTAAACAAGATTAGTTGGCTGTGAAGTTCAGACAGAGCAACGGAAAGAACTAGAAAAACTGAGCTGTATAGATCAGCTAGCGTGATATAGATTTAACGAACGAATTCATCGCTTCACGCTAGCTCGATGGATTTAACGAACGACTAAAAGTCGATTCTCGTCTTTTCGTGATTATTCGTTTCTGAATTAATCGCTCTTTTTCTCTTTTATAGATTCAATTGAATTAACTATATAGTAACAAAACAAATTTATTTATTTCATTCGAAAAAAAAGTTTAGTTTGTTTTATGATTTAAATTTATTAATCACAAATTTCAAAAACGGACTGAAATTTATAAATTAATGAAGGAGAGTTTTATGTTTGAAAATAAAAAGTTGAGATTTTATATCAATTTTCAATTTATGTAAACATATTTCCTTTGCTACGAAGTTGTTTTTGTTTGAAACCTGAACTAATTAATTTATTTCTCGAATTGATAAATTAGTTTCGGTTGGGAATAACATTGTTCTAGAATAAATTCAAATATAATAAATAAATAAATAAAAACATTTTATAATAAAATTTAACAATTAATAATATTCTTTTATCATCATGACTTGGATTAAAATAAATTTTGTAAATCAAAAAAAAAAAATGAGTAAATAAATAATAAACGAATAAAAACACAATCTATTATTAAATTACTTTTCTTGGAAAATTACTAACATTTAAATGACTTTAAGCAGAGATTTTAAAGTAATTAAAATGTGTAAAAATCTTACTCAAAAACTTCCTTTTTCTTCAAAATTATAAAATGATTTTAGTATTTTTAAATATGTATTTTTTTCAATTAATGTATGTAGAAAATATATGCTTTCACCTCCCTTTATATCGTATACGTAAAGAATTCTAATAAAAATCTAAGAAATTAAGTATTTGAAATAAGTATATAATAATAAAAAAAAAAAAAAAAATAAACGAAGTTTGATAATGTCAAAACTGTTAGATTTCCAGAAAAATATGTACTTACTAAGAATGAAGCTATATTTTAAAACTACTTTAAAACTCTTAGTATGCTTGAAAACTGGTATAAAAATTTCCAGTACGATTTTATATCTCGTGTCGAAATTTCCAGTATGATCCATACAGGTTTTAAATTTCTGATATAGTGCCATACTGGTTTTACACTTTCCAGTATGGAACTATATTGGTTTTAAAATTTCCCGTATGGTGTTATACTGGTTTTAAAATTTCCCGTATGGTGTTATACTGGTTTTAAAATTTCCCGTATGGTGTTATACTGGTTTTAAAATTTCCAGTATGGTGCTATACTGGTTTTAAAATTTCCAGTATGGTGCCATACTGGTTTCAAAATTTCCAGTATGGTTATACTGGTTCTGGTATCATTTTTACTGGTTTTTGATACTGGTTTTAAGATTTTTTTCCAATAGGGCTTCCTCTCTTTTTTGGTTCACTATATCCACAAAAAATAACATTATACGTGTGTAGCAAGGCAGGGGTACGATACCATTTCGTTGTCTATATCCGGGAGCTCACTATAAACCGTGTTCACTATAGTGAGGTTTGACTGCATTAGATTAAAAAAAAATGCTTTGTGAAGAATGCATTGCAATTACGCTGGATTTCGTTGTCTATATCCGGGAGCTCACTATAAACCGTGTTCACTATAGTGAGGTTTGACTGCATTAGATTAAAAAAAATACTTTGTGAAGAATGCATTGCAATTACGCTGGATCTCATCAGAAATATATGCTATATAAAAATTTGCATAAAACGAACATGCACATTGAAACTTTTACTCTTGAAACAGAATTGCATTCATAGCAGAAAAATTGTCTTGTAAAAAACGACATCTTTCTAAAAAATTTTTAGCAAAAATTATAGCTGGGCTTAGTGAAAACACTTTTAAACCCCACAAAAATTTGCTTAGTGAAAAACTAAATGTCATAATAAAAGTATTTGCAAAAAAAAAATTTCATATTCAGACTTATAATTTAATAATATAAATATGAATTTTTTTTGCATACTTTAATGCAATGATGCAATTTCAGATAAAGTTTTGTAATAGTTACTTGTGATTCCTTTTAGTTGTTGTCCACAATACCTTACTCCAGAAATGTCAAGGAAATCTCTAGTACAAGGCAGTCCTGGTGTCGGAGGTTCTAGAGAGAAGTCGATGAAATTGAATTCCACACTGCAGAATCCTGGTTGAAGATGTACTGCATACCGACATTCGACCATGTTAGGATAAGGATTCGGGTAGTTAGGACTACTAATCGTCGCCCGAATGTCCGGATAGTGAAAATTGCATCCTAAAGGATAAAAGTTCATTTGCATAGTTTCTAGCAGAAGTTGCTACATTAAAAAATTCAACACATAGAGTCAAAAAAGAGAACTTTTTTTTTAACATCGCTCATTCTAGACCAGTGGTTACCAACTGACGGCCCGCGGGCCACATCCGGCCCGCGAACTAAAGTATATTATTTGTCCTTTTTTTTGCAGACAATTTTCTAAAAATCTATATAGGTTTAAAGAACTTTTCTTCGTTAAAAAAAAAAAAAAGAAAAACAATTTCTTAATATCTGTGAAATTTAACACACCAAAGGAGCAAAAAAATTTATTTCCCAGGTAAAAATGTCTACTTCTTATTTTAATTTTTAATTCAATACTTTTGTTTTGTACAACTTGATAAAAAACTGACAATAATATTTAATGTTTCTTCAAGCATAAAAGAGTCCCATATAAAATTTTGATAAAGTTGCGGCCCGCCATTTGACTGGTGTTTTTAATTGCGGCCCCCGGCCTCATGTAAGTTGAAAACCTCTGTTCTGGACCCATGTAATAAATAGGAATTTATTGGAGTTTTTTTTTTGTATCAATACTTTTTAAAGAAAGGTTATTTTTCAATAGATGATAAAATTATCTATGATAAAATTTAAATGCAATCAAAATTATGATATTTCATGAGAAATTTTTATTTATTCTTTTAAAATTGTATTTTTGGGGTAGATTATGGATATAAATTGTATTAATATTTAAGGAGGTTTAGATTATCACTTTTATGGCGTATTAGTGGGTTTGTAGCTGGTTTTTCTTAAGGATCTTTTTTTTTGTTCTGACGTCCACTGGATGCGGGATGACTTTTGAGCGAGTAAACAGGTCAGTATGGATTATTCCGCCTTGCTGAGAAAAGTATAAGAGGCGAGAAGAGTGGCTGAAAAGGTAGTAAGACGGGAGTGCCTGAAAAAGTAGTACGACGGGAGTGCGGATCGTGCCCGATGGAATGTTGAGTTGAAACATCACCGCTGACAGGATCTATCATAGCTGTTAGAAGTATGTTCTGAGCCGGTATCATCGAGAATGAGTTTAGATTTAGCTGGAGTCTCGGAATGAGTTGATCTAGGCGGAAATGCTGAAAGGTTGATATTTGGAAAGAGTCCCTGGATACCGCGGCTAAGTACGCCACCTTGATCGGATGAGCTGTTGCCTGGAAGAAAGTTGATCTGAAGCCTCATATAGTTGACTGGAAATGATAGACGGAGTGTCGCTAGATTCAAGACGGTTGACAAGAAGTGAGCATTCCTCGGCAGAAAATCAAGTGTTTCTAAAGAGCTGAATGGTGGTCGGAAGGTCGAGGTTCTCCTAGTCCACAAGTCTACCTGCAGGCCCGGTGGGCGTTCCAGAAGGTGATCTGCAAGTTCCTTTGTATTTATAAACTCTAATTTCTTACCTTTTTAGTAACTTTTTAGAAGAGCATTTTATTCCGTATTTTAAATTATTTCTATCCGATGTTAAGATACCTATTTTAAGATGAGCATTGGATATTTATTTTTAATTATCTGTTGTAGGAATATAATGACTTAAAGTTTAAATGTTTTTTGTAAATTTAGAATGAGCTAGTAATTTTATTTCGTAAATGCCTCGTTTAGTGTGAATTAATTTAATGTTACGCATATGAAATTTAAAAGTGCTTTTTATCGAAAAGTTTTATCTTGAGTATAACCATTTGGAAATTTAAAAGTGTATAAATTGAAATTTTGTGGGCACATGAAGGCATCTGGAAATGATCGGGATTGTGTTTGTTGTTAATTTATAGTTATAATAAAATTTACTTTTTATTGTTAAAAGTTTCATGTACTTCATTAGTCAAGTGTCTATTTTTGAACCTGGGTAACCGTTACCAAAATTCAATTAAGAAATCACAGCCTTGCCAAAGTTTGAAGGGTAACGGTACACCCAATAAAGCAACTCTATATCCACATAGACCAAATGAAACAAGTCTTGAATGTTATGGATCAATATAAAGGTGAGATATAGGGCCATTTTGTAATACAGAATATAGACTTTGAATTCCCTCACTTTAACGCTAATATATATATATATATATATATATATATATATATATATATATATATATATATATATATATATATATATATATATATATATATATATATATATATGCAGACCTAGTAACCTGTAAGGTCGCATTGTGGGTACCCTATTAAGCCTATAATTATTTCCTCTGGTATGGTACACTATTACCTAGTGATATAAAACGTGGTCCAATTTGAATAGTGAATAGTATGGGTCAGTATTAAGGAGAGATATAGGACCAAGTTGAAATACAGAATATTGACTATCTTTAACTTAAAATGAGAACTAAATTTTATGACACACTAGCTCTATACAGTTTCATAGTGGCAAACTAAAAAAAGTTTTATAATAAAAGGGGGAATCTTGCCTACTTTAAGGTTTCCAACCTGAGTTGCGTTCCCTCAAGTAGGCAGTAAGGGGTTAGTGATAGTCTTGGGGTAAAACTCTCTCTCTCTTGGAGAACAATTCCTCATTTTTCCTTGCATCGGTGGGCTATAAATAGTTTTTTTTTAATACAAAATTCGTGACGCAATTAAAAGAAGATTTTGTTTCTCTGCTTTAAACCATTATCAGGGGAAATATTTTTAATAAATCTGTACAACTATTGGCCTTTGCTGATGACATAGACATTATTGCTAGAACACCTATAGCACTACTAAGACAGGCTTTTATTTCTTTAGAGAAAGCGGCTCTCAAGATGGGACTGAGAATAAACGTGGTAAAAACTAAATATACCATGTCCTGTACTAAAACAAGCTTCAATAACATCCAATTTAGAAATTGAAAAATATAAATTTGAGGTTGTTGACAATTTCGTTTACTAGGGGTTCTGTAATCAACAAGAGGAAAGAAGAATTACTATAGCCAATAAATGTTTTAATAGAATTCGAAAATGCATGAAATCTAATGTAATTCGTAGAAGAACAAAAATTTTATTACATAAATCTCTTTTAACACATGCTTGTGACCCTATCTTGTACGGATGACCTTTGATATGAAGGTCTGGAAAAGTATTTTTGAAAGAGTATTGTTGACCCGTTGGCACACGAATTGGAGATGGATAGATGGCCTAAAAAAAGACCTTTTGGTCTTAAAAACAGAAAAGCACTAGCAGGAAAAAGCTTCTTGAGAAGGCCCACCCTGAGCTGTCGAGCCATTGATGATGATGCTTTAAATCATTTTACCTTGGCGATTACTGAACTATAACTTTATCAGAATTTGTGAGCGAATGAATGCTTTTCAATTTTATTTCATAAGATTTGAGGTGAATTCTCACTTGGTAGATCGGAAGGCGGTGCTCTTCCAGTGGAAGGGACGACAGTGGCGGTATCGGGTGGTAAGCCCCCAGGACATTCCACTTGCTGAACAATGGCTTCGAATCCTGATCCTTGAATCTGGATATCACTGTGAAACAGGAAAACCTTTTCCGGAGCATCAAATCGTATTGTGCCTGGAATGAAATAAAAAATAATCATTTTCTTTGACACTCAGAGAATTGAATCCATTTGCTCCCTTTCTTTCATACAAAAATAAGGATAATTTTTTAAAAAAAAGGACAGTACTTTATAAATAAAGATAACTTTTCAGTAAAATTTCAGTGAAAGTAAATTACTGATACACATAGATAAATGCAATATCACTTTTAGAAGTAGTTTTGTTAAAGTTACAATAACATGTTTTTCAAAACATTATAATGTTTATCACTTTCATATTTTGTATATTTTTTTAAAAAACAAAATTCAAAATAGTGTATATGTTTGTATACACTAGAGATTTTTCTTTGACACGATGCAAAATTAAGTCAAAACCAAATCAATTAACCAAACAATTTACCTCATTTTTCCTTATTTAAATGAAGTAATGAAAAACAGCAAGTAACTGTTAAAATTAATTTTGTATTGAATTATATATAGATGAACAAACAAATTTTATATTTGTGTGCAAAAATGTTCGATTAAATCGAAAAGTTGCCGAAAAGTGATATTTGCAGGCCAAAATTTCTTCTGATCTAACTATATTCCCCTATTCATTGGGTGGTCTAAAATCTTTCGGGAAAAAAAAACGATCAACGAAAGTATGTCTTTGCGACTTAAATAACAGTTAGTACTAATTCATTAACATCCTTTGAATCGTTGTGAAAAACTGATCATTATCTGTCGAAAGTGCTATAACTTGTTGGGAGCATCTACAGACATCATTTGCTTACAAGGGAAACTAGGGAAGTGTGACTCGCCAATTTTGAAATAAACTAGTGGGATGTATGCCTTATGAGGAATAATTTTAGGGGGCAACATTCGTTTCGGCCCATAGAAGGCCCTGTGAGAGATAAAAAATAATTCAATATATGGAAAAATCGGTATTTTATTACTTCAATGCAGACTATTAGTTATTGTAATTGTCTCATAATCCAATTAATTTGTAATTAATTGGATAATTAATTTTTTTTAATTAATAAATTAATCAGAAATTATTAATTAATTAATTGATTTGCAATTACATACTCCAATTAATTTGGAAAGTTTTTTGAAAAAAAAATTTAAAAAATTTGATGTCAATTTTTTTTTTAAATTAACCTAACAGGTTTTTCTGAAAAACTGCAGATACATAAAATTTTCAAAATCAATTTCAACAATAAATATGCATTATATAGTACGTGAAAGTAATTAATTATCTAATTAATTACAAATTAATTGGAGTATGAGACAATTACAATAACTAATAGTCTGCATTGAAGTAATAAAATACGGATTTTTCCATACATTGAATTATTTTTTATCTCTCACAGGGCCTTCTATGGGCCGAAACGAATGTTGCCCCCTAAAATTATTCCTCATAAGGCATACATCCCAATAGTTTATTTCAAAATTGGCGAGTCACACTTCCCTAGTTTCCCTTGTTAGTGTTCCAATTGTAAGGAACGCATTTTGATGCAGTTTAAAATTCAGACACTACAGCAAAGAAACATTCAGAGAAAGTCGAAATACTGTTGCATAATTTCCACTACGATTATTGAACAACAAAATATTAGTATATAAAACAAAAGATTAAATCTGGATAGGTTAGCACTCGATACTTAACATGAGTGACTCATGTGGAGTGTGTGAGGACTTTCTTAAGAAGTATTATTATAGAAGTATCATAACGTTTTAGCTGAAGGATCAAATTGCATTTCATGACAAGGTGGATTTAAGCTGAGACTTTGCTAAAAGAAACTTACCTAAATTTAAGATTATTTTCATCTTAAGAACAGCTTTATTAAAAGATTTTATCACACTTGAAAACACTAAGTGAACCACGATTTAAGGTTTTTATACAGAAGGTTGTTCTCCAAGGTTTTGGATGAGGGTAATGTGAGTAGAATAGAGCAGATTGCCACAGATCTCGTTTTAAGGTTATGTGGTTTACATGTTAACCACATAACAAACATTTTTAGGTTGACATTAAAAGGTTTTAGTTCAGTGAAAATAAACCTTATTTTGCTATCTGGATATTTGTGACTGCGTCGTTGCTTCGCAGTCTCATTTTCACCCAAAGGGATGCTGCACACTCTCGACTGTTAATAGCAACACAGGACTGACCACACACACGCAACCGTGAACTTAATACAACTCTCCCCACAAACGCTCACAAACACGGTGACCTTAATCCAGCTCTTCCCGTTTTTCGCAAATACGGTAACTAGTGGTCCTCGAATTCAATCCCTTATAAAATTCTGTTGGAGGAGTATTGTGGTTGGAACTACGATTACTACTAGTCTATCGAAATCAATTCCATCTTGAGGTTGATAACCCCACAACACTGAGCATTTAAACCCATAACAAAAGTGTTTGAACCAACTTACGTGTAGTGTTCGGTGGTAAAGAACCACACAATCTCTCTCCATCCATGATCAAATAGTCTCGGCTACAGGCTATACTCGCTTCCAGATCGAAATGAGTGAATGTCATGCGAAGCTGGCACACTGACTGCGACACTTTTCTCACCAGGTACCTGAAGGAAAAAAAAAGGAGACAATTTTATTCGTTTTTTGTTTCTTTGGAGAAAAAAAAATGAATGTTGCTAAAAGAGAACTGCTGTCAAACCTGCAATTGAGATTGGGTGGATAACTGAGAGGGTAGAGCTCGCTGCGCATATCAAAAAGGGGTGCTTCGAACTCTCTGTCGCATGTGGGTCCATTCAATCTTCCGGATGTCGTCCCCTCTCCTCCAGAACATGGCACTTGTCTCACAGAAAGTAAAAATCCAGTCTGCGTAAACCAAGAGTCGGTGCTGAAAATCAGCACTTTTTCCGGCACTCGAAAATCGAGCGTTCCTGAAAGGAATAAAACAATTTGTGATCAGGAAAAGAAAAAAAAACTTTTTTTTAAAAGACGCTATGCCGTGGGAGGAATATTCCATGGTAGTAGTTTATTTACGTCACACTAGAGCTACACAATGGGCTATTGACGGCTGTCTGGGAAACATCCCTGAAGATGATCCGAAGACATACCATCTCAATTTTGATCCCCTGCAGAGGGGATCGCGCGAAGTCGAGTACTTTACGGTAGAACAGTTTAACGAGGACCGTGTACCCTCGGTCCCTACGCAGGCTGATCAAAATGGTCACCCACCCGCACACAGACCGCAGCCAGTGATGCTTGACTTCGGTGCTCTACTGGGAACCGTGTCTTAACGATATTCAATTCATGGCAAATAATTATTCAATTCAATTATTTGTCACGAACTGAATCTCTTCAAATTCTCTTCAATTATATATACTATAAGTAATCTAAAATTTAGAAAATCAGGTAAACCATAATGTCTTAAATACTGAAATTAGTTTAAAAATATCAAAATGCTAGCATATCAGGGGCAGTGAGTGGAAAGTAATAATTTCTTTGCATTTTGATATTTTGGAAATATTTTTCTTTCAACATTTATAACTTCATGATTAACCTGAATCTTAAATTACCACGAACAGAAAAAAAATTTGCTATTAAATCTTTTTCCTCTTAAGAGCATTAATTGAAGCTAATTGTCAGAAAAATCATTCGCAAAATATTTCATATTAAAAAAGCGCCCTCCACAAATTATTTTATCACAAAAATGGATCTATTAACAGCCTCCCTTTACAATTTTTTTGAAAACATATTATTTTATTTTATTAATAAATGCGAGGAACTAAAACAAAACATAATGTATAAGTACTAAGCTGACATTTTATTTTTTTAATGTGCAAAAAATATTTAATTTTTCATCCGTTTACTATCCCACATTATCTCGGACAAATAAAAAAAAATTAGATAATAGTCTTCGTATATGTTTACATCTTCATCATCTGAAAAATTATCTGCATTACTTTCACTCTCGAATGCCATTTTTTTATTATTTTTTTTTCTACGTAAATTCTTCCACCATCGTATTGTACGGTCCCACAAACAGCAAAACTCCCAAACAAGAAATTGCCAATCACGGCAGATTATTTCTTGCTTCCGGTCGAGTCAAAACGTGATAAACGCCCATCAAGTTTACTCGGGATCATAAATATTTTCAATAAGTTATTCACTCAATGATGGAAGCAATACTTTTCCTTTGAAAAACGGTCTTTCATTCCTTGAAAAACACTCCACACTTATTTTCACAGATTCATAAAAAATGAATACGTCATTTCGCAAAAAGTGTGGAATTTTAGTAAGAGAAACAACAATAGTCAGATATAAGAATAGGAAGAAAATATCAGAAGTAAGAATAGGATTTAGCAAAGCAAAACTCACGTGATATTCCTTGGAATTTGTCTCCACAAGCTCTCCACCCCCCATCCATTTCCAGGTAGTCGTTGTAGCAACCGGGACTACCATTCTGCAATCTAAAATCCAGAAAATTGATTTTCAACTGACAAATGTAGTCCCCGAGGCGATGGACAGTGTAGACACATCTGAGATTGTTTTCGTAGTTGAGGGGATAGTTGGGACTCGTGATACGGGCTTCACTCTCCCAGATGTGGACATCGCATGAAGATGGAAGGGGTGGAGGATGACCACAGTCCAGTTGCCTCACATATAAGAAGAAGCCAGGTCTTGGATTGATGGAATCTGTTTTGAACCGCAACACTTTCTCGTACGACAGGAAATCGGTTGTTTCTGAAAATTGTGAAAAGTGATGCTTTCAAAAACAAGGAAAATAATTCTGCCATAACCCAAAATAAATTTAGCGTTTAAATAACTTTTCATGGTTATCAATGTTTATTTTTTACACTCTTTTGTTTGCTAGATGACTTGAATACATAAATCAGAACGTTTGTATCTGCTACATTTTAGCTTTTCCGAATACGTCATGACTTTGCAGGACTCATTTCAAGAATTTTTCCTGTCTTAACAAAGTGACTATTTTCTCCAACGAAAACAACGATACATTAAAAAAAGCATTATAATAACATTCATTGAAAAGATAGGTGTAATCAAAACTGTTCTACATAAAATAGCTGAAAAAAATACAAAAGCAAATAAAAATTTTTCTTTTTTTTTTTCTGCAAAATTACATTCTAAGGATACTTTTCTTGTTCATCGGAAAGGAAAGAAATACTCCTGATTTTTCTGATCTCATTTCGGAGTAAAAAAAAATTCGCCAATGACTGACTTGCTTCAGCTAGAATTTTAAACTGAAAAAAAAAATAATAATAGCAAAAATTCTGAAATCAGAGAAGTATAAAAGAGAATTCGCTCTGGAAATGAGGTTCTTTCCTTCATTTTTTGAAAGAACATGTTACAAATTTAGATGTTCGGAACACCATTAAATTGGAGGGGGGGGGGGGGAGGATAAATTCCATTTTAAAAATTTGATTTTTTGGCGACCTAAATCCATGACTTGCCATTATTTTTTGTAAAAAAAATCATGACATTTCATGACAAATTTTGTTCAATTCCTAAATTCATGACTCTCCATGATTTTTCATGACTTTCCAAGTGCTCCAGATACTCTGAGTAATTTCAACGTTGAACAATCTTTTCAGATTCTGAATGAAAAAGTACGATGCACAGTTGACTGGATTAACGTGTGGCTTTTGTGGGCATCAGATTCAGCCCAACAAATGAAAGAATTGCGTATATTGAGACAAAGGAGGGCGATTATCACAGTTATATGAAGTGGATAATATGTTACAATAATGAAATACAGCCATGCTCTCTTGTTTAGATACAACACTTACAATCGATTTCCTTTTTATAAAGAACATGATTTTATTTGAAAAAGAAACGTTGAATTTTTTCAATTTGTAATATGTAGCCTACATTAGCTGTTTATTGTTACTGTTTTCCCAAGTTGTGGACAAGTAAAAATTTAGTTACGTCAACTGAATTAACTTACGAATTTGCGAAAAAATTAGAAAAAAAAATTATATGTGCTGTATTTAGACAGAAGAGAAAGATTATTGCATATTTATTGCAACAGCCGATAAGTTACAGTAACTAAGCATATAATCACTCTGTTATCTAGTTACAGCGCATATTTTTTTTGCTGCCAAAGTTAACTGCAAAGTCATAAATGACCACAGTTGACGGTCATAAATTTGTTCTTGTCTTGGATAAAAGCAGAAACAATAAACAGTTTATATAAACTAACAACTGCACATTAAAAAACTTTTTTCAAAACAATTCATAAAAACTAACTCGAGACTACTGCATTGAATAAAAAAAAAAAAACTGAAGTGTAAAAGAAAGTTCTTCGAAATAGTTTTAGGAAAACTGGGAAGGAACCAGATGATAAGGAAAATCCTGGATAAACACATCCAGAATTTTCCTAATAATCTAGACATTTTGCCACAATTTCCAGATGATCCTGGATTCTCGCAAACTAGTCTTCGTGAAGTACTTTTTGACAGAACTAACCCGCAATTACGTTGCATGAAGAGGAATAGCTGGATGGGATTTTAACCCATGATCCACCTACCACTGACAGGGCCTGATTATCGCCTAGGCCCAGTAGGCACGGGCCTAAGACCCACGCTTTCTGGGGGGCCTGAAAAATTAGTAAAGAGTCCAAAATATTACCTTTTTTTTAAATGCTGAAAGAAACAGTTTTTCTCTAAAAAGGCATTTTTTTATTTCAAATTTTCCTTATAATGGGATAAACCAAACTCGTGTACTTATCAAATATTGCACTTATCCAATTCCAAAGTACAGCTGAATTTTAATGGGTGCAATTTTTACACCAAGCAAATGCAACGAGACTTGCAAAGTCTCTTATAAAAGAATAGTGTCAATGAGAACTAAAAGCTTAACAAATATGTGAAGCTGTAGATGGAAGGCTTTTAAAATAATTCAGCTAACCAGTGACTTTTAGCAAAAATCACTGATTTCACTTGTTTGTGATCATCAAACTATTTTCTCAGCATTTTATATTTTGCTTTAATATTTAGATGCGTAAACTTCATCTTGGAAAAATGATCTCCAATTGTCTGGCTCTCAATTTTTTTAGAATTTTGTTTCTTTTGAATTATACAATTTCATAGATTCTTTTTATTGTTAGGACTTACCTTCAGCAATTTAATTTCAAAATATTTTGTTAGGAGGCCGGAAATTTTGTGGGCCTGAATTTGTCTTGATCGATCCCTGACCACTGAGGATATTTTATATCAACACTGTGGTCGATGAGAACAGAATTTGTATTGACAAAGTTTATCTTTGGGATTTGAACCTAGGTCAGCTCGATGGACTGAGCTACTTCGGCTCAGGGAAGCTGACTTGCAGAATATGTGATTTTTCAACGACACACCGAAATTGCTTTTGCTTGCTGCTCATTTCGAAACTGTTTTTAATTACTTTTTAACCCCTTTCCTGTTCGGGCAACTACTACTTGTGATGCCCTAAGTGACTTCGGGTAGGAGAGAACGTTTCTACTTTAATTCACTATTTTCCTAATAGAGGGCATGAGTGATCCTAGTTTTTCATCCATTACGACTTCAGTCGAGGGAGGGGGCATACCACACTGTGAAAGATTTGTAAAATGTATGTTTCAAAATCCTATTGTTGCGTTTTTATATAATATTATACTAGTTATATTATATTTAGCTCCAAAATTTTGTTTCATTTGCTCTCATTGAATAAGATGTGTGTGCATCCATTACCTTTTTACATGCTTGTAAAAATTATAAATACAGTAGTTATTGCACTTAAAATTTTATTTTTGTAATAAAAAAACCATTTTCTAACTCTTATAGTAATATAAAAAACAAAATTAAACAGTCAAAAAAAATTTTTCTCCATTTTTCTGAAACATATGTCACTGTTAAGGGTTGTGTTATTTATAAAGAAAAGTCATGCTTACTGACAGTGTCCTCCAGTATTCTACCACATAACCGTTCAGAATCCAACTCGAGGAAGTCATAGACACATCCGGGACTTTGTTCAACGTCAAAATCCAAAAACCGAATGTCCATTTTGCAAATAGAGGGCCTATATCTTCTGATAACCAACTGACAATCTAAATCGTTCGTATAGTAATTTGGAAATCCTGGACTTTCCAAGTAGAACTCTTTCTCGTAATAGATTTTGCTGCAACTGCTGGGAACTCTATCGCCAATCAGTCCTATGAGGATATAAAACACATTTGAATTCAAGTGATATTACAAGGTTTCCTTCCTTATTTCCGCAAATTCTACATACTATCAACGTAATGTGCCAAAAAAATCGCTTCGTTTTTCAGATTACCAGTCTGCCTATACCTTTAAAGGGAAAATGTGATCTTTGACCGAACAAATGCAACCTTTCCCTAAGCTTACGTCAACAAAACTCTACATATTTATTTATTTTTAAATATCAAGGAAGTGACAAATTAAGTGATAGAATCTCAGATCACATATTAAAATATTTAAAACTATATTCTTTTAAAAAAACCAATTTTTAGCGAACATTACGTTATTGAAGTAAATAGTTTTTAATCGAAATAAATGACGCACAATGGAAAAATTTGAAGAAAAAAAAAACAAAGCAATAATTACGCTTTCTAAAAAAAATTTTTTTTAAATTTCACAACTTCGTGAAATTTAACAATTATATGTCACAATAACCCAATTATATGTTACAGAATTTAGAGCTAACTCCACAAAGCTGATATTATTATTATTGTTAATAGGATTGTTGTTATTGAATCTGCATTAGAATAATTAAAACATATTATAAAACAATTTGTTTGTTGACATGAACAATTCTTAATTTATACATCAGATTGTTTCAGCTTCTCGTTCTTCACGTGGGAAGGAATTTTTATCCAGAAATTTGTAAACATGTACAGTTAGAAATTTCTCGGAAAAATGATTAAATAACAATTTATTGTACGGTTATTTTACCATATTTAATCGAAACAGTCAAATAACCATACGCAAAAGAGTAATCATGAGAAAAAACTGTTTATTAACTGCTTTTACCTAATACGGTTAAACAACTAAAATTTTTTCACAACAACTAGAACCACCTCATGAAGCTACTTAGTTCTTTGCAACTGTGTATACATATCATTGCCGAGCTAGCTTATCTGTTCACTTCATGACCGGCAGAACTGGAGTTCGAGTCCTAGTGTTGACACCCCTCCATTCCCTTCACCACATGAAGAATTTCCAGTGTCCGGCACTCTCCAATGCCCATTACCTTGCGAAAAGCCAAGCTCCAATGTTTAGATAAATTTAAAAAAAAAAAAAAATACGTTTTTGAAAAATGCTAGTTTGTAAATGGTTTCGAAACCATAAAGGAAAAAAAATCTTCTTTACCGTAAACTTTACATTTAATGAGATGCTGTCAGTTACTTTACCATCATTTTAGAATGAAAATTTTAACAGTGTGTATGGGGGAAATGTACACGGGTAAAATTAAAAAAAAAAGTGTACATCCTGAATAACTTTTGATGTAATGATCGGATTTTCGCGGACACAATCTTAATGGTTCGAGAGCTCAGAACGATAGTTGAATATGCCAATTAGCTAGAAAAGACAACATTTTAAGTTATGAAATCGAACTCAAAAATGTACTTTCTCTGAATAAACATTCTTTTTTTTCGACAAAAACTGATTTTCGACCCTCACATTATGAGGAGTAGTCGTATCGAAAATAAGGTCTCATTAAATTAGGTTCATATTTGGTTTATTAAGAAAGTGTTTATTATAATGACTCTCTTTACGAATTTTGCTATGACTCGAAAGAGTTTTATACACAATTACAAAATTCAGTTATCCAACGTGTCACATTTACACTTAATGTAATGTGACAATTTAATTATCTAATTTATCTAAGCCTTTAATTTTTCTTTAAACGTTATTCCTTTTTTTTCAATTTGGCAATTTTATTTTTAACTTTCTAACTAACCAATCTCTTTCCTTTAAATTTCAAACTCTCCGCCTCTTTAATTTTAATTGGTCGTAGTTTTTCTGGTCTACCCTAGTTAAGGAATTTTAAAGTTTTTTTTTAAATGACATTCTCTTTTTCTCGAGCCTTCGGGCAGGTTAACCTTTTAAAGCTCTCCGAGATGCGGACTTCGGTCCGTATCGAGGGATTTCTTTTCACATTATTTTCTTAGCCTTTATCTTAAATTAAATGCATAACTATAATCAATTTCTGTAAATTTGAAATCAACATTTTATACCTTTAATTTTCTTTAACATTAAAAGCCCTCTCAAATTTAAGTTTTCTTCTCATATTTATTTTAATGGTTAAATTACTCGTTCCTTTCTATTTAACTTTTTGCATGACGCCTTTGGTTTCTTTAAATTCTCTTGTCACCCATTTCCTTTTAAAAGATATTTTTTTTGTAACACAAAATGTGTTGGAATCATATTGCTTGTTTGTTACGCAATAATCAAAATAAGTAGTTTTACAAAAATAAATGTTTAGTTGAACAGAAAGTTTTGTGTGATTTTTAGCTTCACCTTTATAGCTATTATTTATCGCCTTTTTTCCTTCTGTATCTGGTGAGTATTTTTTTTATTGTTATGGGAATGCATATATGTGAATTTATTAGTTTTTCTTATTGGAAACATCAGCTTACTGTATTAAATTATATATATATATTTTGGATATAGCATGACTTTATCTTATTTATCTTTAATTTTTAACTTATTTTAGTTTCGCCCTTTTTCCAAATTTTGTGATACCAAATCATCCAATTTGTTCAAACCTCACACTTTGTGACCCTTTGAACCTATTGGGTTATTGTTATCCCACATTAGCATTGTACTACCACTTTCCTTAACGATCACATTCCCCCCTTAATTTATTTTAATTACCTTTCATATATTTCGGCCTTAATTTTATTTATCACGACGTTTCAATCATTTAACTTTTTTTAATCATGACTATATCCAATTATTAGTACATATACCAAATATTTCAATCTATTAATTACAATACATAAATAAATTTACTTTATTATACGCACCAATTCCTTTCTTAATTCAACTCTTACACAACGATAATTCGATTCAGATATCAATTTAATAAGTATTTATTGCTTTCCATTTTAAGGTATACAAATATCATTTTAAATAATTTTGAAAGACAAAGTACAAATGAAATCGTTCGAATAGTTTCTAAGTTATCCAATTATTGAAAATCATAAATTTGAAATTCTATTTCTCAAGAACTGCTCGTGCAATTTCGTTCAAACAACATCACTAAAATTAAGGAATTTTTTTTTCTTCTTTAAGACACTCTAACTATAAATTTCTTTTATATTTCCTTTAATTAAAGAGCTTGGATAAAAAAAAAATCTCTTGATGGCATATTCCGCCAATTTTTTTTCCTGTAATTTTAAAATGACGTGTCGTTCTTTTAACAATATATTGAGCCAATGTTACATAATTTTTCTACCATAAATTAGCATGACAAAACAATCATATTGTTTTTTATTAAAAAGTTTCATTGGCATTGAAAAAAAAATCAATTTTCTCGGACAACAGTGAAGTGTTTTGACCTTTCAAGTGTTCCTTATCGTAACGTCTAAAAAGGAAAATTGTTCCACTAAGTCTCTTAATAAAGCGATGGCTGAACATGTAACAGTTCTTTAACACTGTACTGTAGTTCACATAATTGCCATACTGTTAGACACGCATGATGAACTTCTAACCAATTACTTCCTGGGTTTCAAAGGTTTTCTTAGTTTATTGAACTGAAATGACAACATAGTTCGAAAATTATTTTTCTCTTTCATTCATCAATAGAAAAAAAAAATGAACGCAAAGATTTAAAAAAAAAAATTAATTGGGATACAGCATATTGAGAAAAAAACTGTTATGTTCGATTCATTAGTTGAATCGATTTCCTGTTTACTTAGAAAGAGAAGATGTCTTTTTCTTAACGGATGGGGGGGAATATTCCAGGTAGTCAGAAGATTTATGTAGCATTCCGCAAGCTCGCGTAGGTAAAAATACTTCAGCACAGCGCAGTAATTGCTGCAGAACCATCTCGGTTCTTTAAAAGAGATTGAGCAAAATGTGCGTACGTAAAATACATTTGCTTCACATGGAGAGGAAAACCACGGAAACCTGCCACGTGACTCTAACCCATGATCCGTCTACCGCTTAGGATATTTAACCTCAGCACTGGGGTCGGTTCAAACCGGATGCGGAATCCGTATCGATCCGCCATCGCTGTGATTCGAACCTGGTTCATCTCATTGGAAGGCAAACACTATCTTCTGGGCCATCACGGTTCGCTGCTTTTTTCATATCGTGTTTAATGGATTTCGCAATTGACTCGCCCATTAGGTTTCAAATCAGTAAAATACGAAACAAAATTGTTTTTTCTACTCTGTTTGAAGGTCACTATTGGGAATCATAAATCAACCTATTTAGATAATTGACACATAGATGAAAATACCGCTTCAAATGCGTACAAACAACCCATCCATAAGGCTGTTTGCAACCTCATTGGTGTACGTTAGCATTTCCTGGCATGGTGGTCCTTATCAACCTTTATGATACGTTCCAAGTTTGTGACCACTGTACATACTGTGTGCTTACCGGTTCATTGTATTTTTTAAGCGTAGTTTATTTAAAAACTTACAATGCAAGAAGATGAACATGAAATTTTATCAATAAGTTATATAATATCTACCAGAGAGGAAAACAACATACCTGAACCTCCAGGTGGGCGGACGGGATCACCGGGAGGGCAGACGAGCTGTCTGAATAACAGATGGAAACCACGATCCATTCGCACTGTATCTGTCTTATAGACAATGTGCACATTTCCTAAGGCATCAAATGTAACGTTCTCTGGAAGGAAAAAAAAAGATTCTCAGCGAGTTTTCTTCTTAACCTTTTATCTCGCTGTAGACTGATCTTAAAGACATGTTTCCCAGGAGAACTGGTCCCTCTGAACAGCCTGAAGGGACCGAAAGTGGGTGAGGGTAGGACTTCCAAAGTGGGTGAGCCCTCTGCAGAGAACCAAAATTGAGGTGGCATGTCTTTGGATCACCCTCAAAATTGCTTTCCCAGATCGTCGCCAGTATGAAGATGCCCCATACATAAATGGTTGATATTTGAGTAATAATAAACTACAAATCTAAAAAGGTTTAATGAAAGTATTTAGTTACGAAGATTTTACTTTAACAAAACTATTTGTCAACATGGCAACGATAAGAAAGTAATAATTGATGTCAATGATGTTTGACAATAACCTCTTACGGGTATTCTTTTCTTTTTTTATACCTAATTTTACTCTTAATCAACAAAACCTTTGCACCATCTGAGCCAAACTTCTACTCTAAGTCACAGTTGACAGTAATCCTTTGTTTGACAGCAACCTTGCTTAAAACTCCAGTCACCGATACTTTTTTACCGTTTCAGACATACGTCTGGTCTCAGTCACGGTTGACAGCATCTCTCTTTTTGATAGTAATCTTGCTCAACTCTTCAGTCACTTTTGAATAATTCCAGTAAATACTTACTTACTTCCACAATATCGATATTATGAATGCAATTTTAATAGGTACCGAATATTCTAATTTGACAGTATATTTAGCATTGTTTAAATTTGCACACATTACCATCAATAATAGTATGGCGATTTTTTGTGTACCTCCTGAAGTATCCGTTAATTTAGCTTTTTAGTACCTACCATGGATCTTATTTCATTTAGTACCTATTAAAAAAATTAATGACTCTTTATGTGTGTCAATAATAACATGACAATTTATAGATTTTACCTGAGTGAATTAGAACCATTTCCCCATTCATTTTGCTTTTTAGTACAAAAATTTTAGTTTTATTTTAATTAATATAACTAGAAGCACCTCTTACTATGGCGATTAATGGAATCCCTGTTAATGCTAATTTTTCAACTTAAAACAACCGAAGACAGGGAAATATTTCAGTTCGTTTTTCATGTTTACAAATCTCAATTCATATAACCATCATTTGCTAAACCGCATTACATGGAGAGGAAGAAAACCTCCCATGGACGGCAAAGGGTCTCTAACCCATGATCCGTCTAACAATGAGGATATTTCAAGTCAGCACTGTGGTAGGTGCAAGCCGGATGCAGAATTCATATCGACCAGCCATCACTGGAATTCGAACCCGGATCGCCTCATTGGATGGCGAGCGCTCTATCCCCTGAAACATCGCCATTTAAGTTACTCTAACACTGTAATATTTAGGATTTGATACTATTTATCTAAGAGGAAAAATCTCACCTTTAAATAATTTTTCCTGTTAAAGAATTGAAACTTACTTTTTTGGCCTCTAAGAGATGTACCACAGAAACGATGACCATCCAGCTGGACGTAGCTCCCGATGCATCCAGGACTGTATTCCACGTTGAAATCCACGAAATCCAATTCCACTTGACAATATCCGGAATGCCTTCTGCCAACTGTGTAACGACAGACGGGATCACCTCGGGCATCTTCGGGTGACCGATGGGTGACCAGTTCTCCTGATGGATCAGTAATCAGGACATCACACGCATGGATAGCAGGGATAGCTGAAAAACGAAATCAGTTGATTTCTGTGAAGTAAATTTTTTTTCTTCTACAGAGAATGGCCCAAATCTGGAAAATAGAGTCCCAATAGCAGAAAGTTTGGTTTCAGTATCAATGAGCGGCCTATTAATTTCCTATTATACAGTCCGTGGCTAAATTATCTGAGTCTTAATTATCTGGGGATAGTCTATGCAGCTTTTACGTGACTGTACGTGTTTTACGTGTTTTGTACTTGTTTGCGGTATCAATGGGTTAAATGAGACGGAAGATAAATTCGACAATATAAACATTTATTAGATCCGGTATTACATTATAATAATTAGATCAAATTAGTAGACGTACTGTAGTTTGTTTTTTTAATAATTAGATGTTTTTCACGAGGTTGCATGTAATACTTTTATATTTGAATGTAATGGGGTTTTTATTCCTCCATATGCCTCCCTATTTGTATTTATTTTTAACAATTGATACTCGAACGTAAACAACTGCGCTAAAACTGTATAGAGTATCACATGATAATTAAGATTTTACATCGAGTGCGTCTTTTCCATATAAAAATCGAATGATGGTGTTTTCCACTGGTGCATTTTTATTGGGTAGAATACAGTTTTAACACATTAATTTCATATTGTTTTGGTTGTCACCAGCATAACATTTTTCCTATAAATATTTTTGCATTCCTAATTTTAAGGTACTGAACTGTTATTATTACTTTCTTGAATATGTTTTCGAACTTCGTTTAAGAGGATAATTTTTATTATTTTTAGAATAACGCAATTCTACGTTACACTTCAAGATAAGGTGATTTAAATGGGTGTCTGATTTTATAAACCGGTATAAAGTTATTCATTACATTAGTGTCGTTGTCGTCGACCATTAAGGCAGAGGGGGTGCTATTGTTCTCGTTTTTCAGTGGCGCCATCTATGACCGAGAATTCGACTTCTGCCAACACCCATACGCCACACCCGTTATTAGGGTGGACCCATTCATTCATCCACAGATCGTCATTTTGACCTGAACGATTCATCTCCCCCCCCAAAGGGGTATAATTTGTTATGGGAACATGGAGGACTTTGTGACCCGAAAAATTTAACATGCACATGTCACCATTTGGTACACGGGGAGACTTCAAAAATCACGGTTAGACTTGAGAACTCAAATTTCAAAAACACGACTTCAACAAAGTTTTGTAACTCAGATTATATATTTAAGTATTTTAAATTTATAATAATATGAACAAAATTCTGAAAACGAATAAATCGATAAAAGATAGGGAGAAACTTACCGTTGAGATCTTCCTCGCAAATGGAAATTTGTTGAAACAAAATCTGAAATCCATTCTTCGTGACGTTTTCGTTCGTTCCAAATACAACACTGATGGCATCGGTATCTTCATCGAATGGGTATTGCACTGTCAGGAAAAAAATACATTTATAATTATTTAAAACGGGAAAAAGGGAACATTTAATAATAACATTTTAATAAATTCTGATTTAAAAAAAATTCTAACCACTATAACATGTACTAAACTTCGTTCTGCAAACTTGTGCAAATTTCGTATTTAACAATTGCATAACATTTGCAACAATTACAGTATTTCTCATTAATGTATTTTATAAATCGAGTAATACTAAAAGAGCTGTGGTAGGGAATCGAGCCTTCCAATGAGATGAACCGGGCTCGCATCCCAGCGATGTCTGGTCAAATGACGCGCCCGACTCACACCGACCACAGTGCTGTTGCAAAATAACCTCAGCAGTAGACGGATCGTGGGTTAGAGTAACCTAGCTATGAGACTAACAGTGGGAGGTTCTTCGTGGTTTTCCTCTCCATGTAACGCAAATGCGGGTCATTTCCATCAAATAGTCCTCCACGAAGGCGAATTTCTCCCAGTACTTGATCCACGAGCCCCTCTTGTCTTCTGGTTTGGGTTCAAAATGACAAGGCTACGGAGATTAGTAGTCGTCCACCCAAAATTGGGTGGGCTGTCCAACGACGGTTATAATAAAACACTTCTAACATTGACCCATTTTTGGCCGATGGTGCGTAAATGCAAAATGTCAATACATTTTGACACTCTGATATAGATTTTATTTTTTTCGCTATTCACGAAAAACTACGGGTTCTGAAGACATTCATAAAATATTAGTCATAAAACACTTTCTGTTGAGAAAATTTTAAAATACGCAAGTGATTTAACTTGAAACGGTTGTTGACGAACTCGATTTTTTGAAAAATATTTCACTCGAGGCTCATCCTATAATTTTTATTATTGATTAAAGTTCTGTAAAAAACATTACGATTTTATTCACCATTACAGTTTATGACCATTATGCATTTTATTAAATGTGCATCCATTCGTTTCTTAAATAAGGTATTATCTTTCACGCACGAAACTCTTTTTTTATTGTGTCTTAATGAAAGGAATTTAAGTATATTTTAATGAAAATAACAAACTATTTCATAAAATTTCTTCTGCTAGACCTTAAATGCGTTAAACATCCAAAATCTTCTCCTTATGTTATTTAAAGGAATAATCTTTTTACAAATCATCCAATTTGATATTATTATATTTAATCGATATTTTATTATTTGCTGAGGATAGGTGAGTAGAAGTGTTCACAGTACCGGTGCTCATCGGTCGGTGGACCTTAAAAAACATCGATGTAGGGTATACCGGGCAACGAATGAACACCGGGCAGACTAGACCTAGTATATACTTCGGACATTCACGAAAGCCGCATTTGGATCAACAACCTCCCATTTCGGTTCTTCACAACCTCTATTTACGCTTTTACCTCAATTTGTGCTTCTGTTTTCATATTTTCTAATTCGGCAATCTTGTTACGAAAATAATTTAAATCATTCTTAAAAAATGTTCATATAAGAATTCGCTTTATAGATTTTGTTTCATTCTGGTTTTTCTTCGCTTTTTATTCTCTGTTTTTACCTCATATTTTTTTACTCTTAATGTTATTTGAATTTTTTTTTTAGTGCTCCACACACTATTGTATTGATATATTTTACTTTGGCTATAATTGATTCAATATTAGAAAGCTCTCCTTTTTGCGGATATAATGGTGTGAGCTGATGATAAGATCTTTTATTTTCCGGATTTTTATTATTTTTCTTTTTCCCTTTTTTCATTATCCTGCACTTTTTTCATGTTTTCACTACATTGTGAACATTGTGTATATATATATATATATATATATATATATATATATATATATATATATATATATATATATATATATATATATATATATATATATATATATATATATATATAAATAATCATACCAATCCTATAAAAATAAATTCATACCAACAGACTGAGAGGGTATATGTCCGCATAGGCGCTCGTCTTCTATCGCCAGGAAGTCTTTCTCGCATCCAGCACTGGTCTCGAGATCAAATTTTCTGAAGGTGATTTCCAGACCACATACAGATGGATCACTCTTCTGTATTGTGTACCGACACAGTACGCTGTTCTCATACTCTTCCGGAAAACTGGGATGTGTGAGCTCATAGTCTTTCGCCGACCACCACTTCTCACAACTCCTCCTCACTACAGAAGAAAGAACACTCAATTAGAAATCTCCCAAATTATTCGACTCTATAAGATTCCATGCAAAATTCTGAATGATCTATACAGCTATATTGTTTTGACGCGGTTTGCACTTTTATACGTTAGTCTATCAATGGGTTCATTGAGACGATATATAATATAAATTCGACGATAGGATACATTAGACTATATATATTACATAAATATATAAAATATTTATTATATCAACCATTATATTAGAATATTATAATAATGAGATCCAATGATGAGACGCAACTGTAGTGTTTTAATAATGACATGATTTGCGCGCGTTTATAGGTCATACTTTTATATTTAGACATACATGTCATGGGTTTTCATTCAGGAGCGTATTTATTTTCAACCTTACAATGCCGAACCCATTTATACAAGAGCGTCAACAAACGCATCCGAGTAAGATAACAATAAAGCTGTATAGAGTATCGCCTGTATAATTATAATCTTTATAGTGAGTCTAATAGTATGGCCGAAGACTGTATGCTATCATCGAGAAAGCATACCACTCATTTACATTTGGTTACCGAATTCTTTGCACGAGCTCAACATAAATTAAGACACTATTTGAATGTGAATACTTTAGTGAAACAAGCTTTTCATAACTTAGTTACTTTTAGAGCTGTTAAGGCAAAACAAATTTCAATAGCTGATTATTCTATAAATTATAAAAAATTTAAACCAATAGCTGATTCTATAAAAAATTCTTTGCGAGAAATTTTTTTTCACGAGTTGAATTTCATTGCCATTAATCCATCGTATATCTACTAAGAAAAAGAAGAAATACTTAGTATTTTAAAGAGTTGCTGTAATCCTACGGAGATATTGAGAGTAACCTAATAATAATAAAAAGAAAACTTTTAATCATTATAATAAATAAAAGCAAATTTTTGAAATAATAACACCTGCATGCATTACAGTTGGTTCTTATTCAAGTAGAGAAATTTAAATATTTTTATCTAGATAAATGAATTATCGTTTTCAGTGTAGTTGATCATGCTGAATTAAGCCAAGTTTAAAAAAAGCCAAGAAAGCCAAGTTTTATTTTGTATGTATAAAAATGCTCTGTTTGTAAGCTATTGACGCGTTCAGCCTATTACCATGAGATGCAAATGGGCTGTTGTTTCGTAAAGATCCAAAATTATGTTAATTGAAATGAGAATTTTATGCATGAAATTTTGATGTACTATATCCGTGTATGCCCCTTATAGCTTCTTAATATGGATTAAATTTTTATTTTAAGCATCGACACTAACTTGCTCAAGGAAGTGCCCTATGAATAATAGCTTATTAACTATCAGTTCTATAAACTTCTGTTTGATTTCATCCATATATATATATATATATGTGTCAGAAACACTAACGGTTTAATTTCTCCCTCAAAATATTTTGAAAAATCGGCATTTTTTTCACAAATTCAAATCCAGTTTGTGAAAAATGTGATTAAAAACTGGGATGCAATATTTGAAATCAGCTCTTCCACTTGCATAAGAACGATTTTTTTCTTACTGTGAACATAAGTAAAATTTTAGTAAAGAAAGATTTTCAAGAAATATTAATATTTCAAATGTAAAAGGAGCGGCACTAGACTTCCTAACCATTTAACGGGCATTAACGGTAATTTAACGTGCTTCCATGTTTTTATATATTTAAAATTTTACAATTGTTTTAGGAAATAAGTATGTTTTCTCTATTCTAATAGTGAGAAAGTGTTGGGGAAATATATTCCATAATGCGAATAGAATATTGTTTGTTGATTGTATATATTGAGAATATATACAATCAATATCTCCATATTGAGAATATATATATTGCAGAAGCATATTCAAATTCTAACTCTGTTCCAATATAACAATTAGTAGTAGTGTAAACAATTAGTTCCAAATGTATGAATAAGACATAAAATTTCTTTGTAAGCAGATTGTATCAATATTAATAATCCGTCCAAAAAACGTATTCTGCGTTTAACTTATAAACTATTTTATAATCACCCATTTAAATCTATTTTGATCAATCTTTTTTTAGACAATAAATGAATGATCGATGAAATAAAGAGCAATAACTGATTTGTTTTTAAAAATATATTCCACTCTAATTTGAAAGCTCAAGAAAGAACTTTTTAGTTGGAAGAGTGTTTCAGATACAGAGAGTATATTTTATCAATTCTAACGATTTTTAATCTAGAGATTTAATAAGGTAAATGAATCAATAAAAAAAAGAAGAGAGTGCAGATAAATCTATACATTTTTTTCCTTCATATTTTTATTAAATTTTGTGAATTTAAATTTATGAAAGCTGTGGGGAAAAAAACAACAAAACAGATTAAGGTGGGCCCTTCACTCGCGTTCAGATCATTAAACGTAAAATTCTGATCATTAAATAAAAATTTATTCAGATTATACATATTGTAGATCAGAATAATGATTTGTCAATAGTGTGACGTCATGAGAACCATTTTCAAATAGGACTGTCGATTTTCATTATAGTAATAAGTCTAAAGTTTTTCACGATTAGTTTCTTAAAAGTAAACTCAGTGGGGCGACAGAGGCCTACTGTGCCCATCTCAGTTTTCTTGATATTGGGGGTGCCGGAGCAGATATTCCTGTTAGGTGGTGAACCGAACCCCCAGTGTTTAGTTCCCAATCATGCTTGGTATCGACCCACTGAAGGGATGAAAGGTTGAGTCAACCTTGCCCTGCCCGAGGATCGAATCCAGGACCTGTGGCAGGAGAGTGGCGAAGAGCTACCACTCAGCCACCGGGCGTTATTAACAGCACATTCATAAAATGATTCTTAAAAGAGGTTCATTTCAGAAATTCTGTTAAACGTCCTATTGTGTGAAAAACTCGTGCACTTGACAGCACGTGCTTTACTTCAAACACGAAAATCTGTTGGTACTAAACAAAAAGAATAATCTTGCCCATAAAGGTCAGTGAATGCTTGATTACTCTCATTTCAGCGGCAATAAAGAGATAAATCGTTTAAATTATGTCCACGTAATCACCGATTCAACTTTGATCCATCTGTACCGCTGGCATTCAGAATGAGCTAATATTTGAGATTCTCTTCTTTGTCTGGGGGACTTTCAATGAAATCGAACAATTAAGTCTACAGACTGCTGCTGCGTCATTTATTCCTCCACAATGCCATAATAAAGCGGTTGCATCTTTTAATGAAAGGAACTCTGCAAGAACTGCTGCCATTAAAAAAAAAGGGAAAAATTATTTCCCCAATTGTTTTTCGAGGTTGCATTCACACTTCAAGGGTATCTACGAAAAGAAAAGAAAAAACCACAATTCACCATCATTGTTTCTTCTTTGAAAAACGTTGTTGGTTTTTTTTATTTATCCTTTGAGGAACTTCTGTCTATCGCTGATAATTATAACAATAACTTGCTGATGGTTGAAGATGCCTGTCTCGACAAAAGTTTAAAATGAAATCATTGCATTTCTGAGTATGCTGTTGGAAAAACGAACGAGTACCGATGTCAGGGGCAAACAGCAAGACAATTATTTCATATCAAAATACGACAAAAATTTGCATTATTCTACTACAATTTG